>NC_140987.1:335357006-335623955 GCF_052327205.1 Somniosus microcephalus | reverse complement strand
TACTCACCTCGGTTCAGAACGATAAGGCCCGCCCACACATGCACCGATTGGTTGACCGTCAGGTCACCAAAGCGTAGGATTGGTCAATCGTCCTGTCACTTGACCGTAGGAGGGCCCGGCCGCACGCGCCAGCAACCCGGCGTACGATTGTTCGACCTCGAGGTCACTCTGTCGCTAATGAGCGGATAATGAGATGCTAATGAGCGGAATGTTGAACGTTTTTCGGATACCGCGGGGCGCGATTTTCGTCCGGCTGAAACGTAAATATGCTTACCAGCGTTTCGGAAAGGTAAGCTTTCTTTCGACGTAACGCACGCGTAGGTACGCTCTATAACTTTCAAGCGCATAGCCGGACAGACGCACACCCGAGGACAGACAGAAGGACAGACAGAAGGACAGACAGATAGACAGACAGAAGAACCGCTTTATATATATAGATGAAGGACAAGTACATTAATCAGGTGTCTCATTCTAAAGATATTGGGGTAGAATTTTGCTTTCACCACCTGGGCACTATTCTGCCAGAGTGGATCACTCACTATTAAGGAACCCACTCAATTTCGTTCGATTGATTTCAATGGAATGAAAGTTGCCACTTTCTTTAAAGGGCAGCCAATCCACTTTGCCTGATTATTACCCAGGTGATGAGGACATTTAGCTGCCCCAATTGGTCAGAAGGTCAAAGGTTCAAGACCAATTCCAGAACTTGAACACATAATCCAGAATAACATTTGGTGCACAGAATTGGATCTAATACTCCAGCTGGGGCTGAACTAGCATTGTATATAGGTTAGCATAATACTCCTGGCTTTTGTACTCTATGGGGGCGGTTTTGCCAGCCCTGGGGCAGGCGGGTCTGGAGGCCGGACTGCGGGGAAAATGGCTGAATTTGGGGGCGGGTGCCCAACCCACCTCCATGCCATCTTGCCAAGTGCAATGGCAGAGTGGCAGTGGTAGTTAACAGGCAGAAAATAGGATTATCCATCTTGCCAGGAGGCATTAACCCGTCCCGCGCCGGGTCCCGTCTTCCTATCAGAAGTGTGGGCTTCTCGAAGGCTCCTAAATGGGGTAGATTCAGAACAGATCTAGTGACTCAAAACTGGGCATCCATGAGGCGCTGTGGGCCATCAGCAGCAGCAAAATTTTATTCTGTGACCTCATGGCCTGACATATCCCTCACTCTACCATTACCATCAAGCCAGGTAACCAACCCTGGTTCAATAAGGAGTGTGGTAGAGCATGCCAGGAGCAGCACCAGGCGTACCTAAAAATGAGGTGCCAACCTGGGGAAGCTGCAACACAGGGCTACATGCTGAAAAGCGGAAGCAGCATGCTATAGACAGGGCTAAGCGATCCCACAAACAACGGATCAGATCAAAGCTGTGCAGTCCTGCCACATCCAGTCGTGAATGGTGGTGGACCATTAAACAACTAATGGGAGGAGGAGATTCCATGAATATCCCCATCCTCAATGATGGTGGAGTCCAGCACGTGAGTGCAAAAGACAAGGCTGAAGCATTTCCAACCATCTTCAGCCAGAAGAGCCGAGTGGATGATCAATATCAGCCTCCTCCTGAGTTCCCCAGCATCACAGAAGCCAATCTTCAGCCAATTCAATTCACTCCATGTGATATCAAGAAATGGCTGAGCACACTGGATACATACAGCAAAGGCTAAGGGCCCCTGCATCATCCTGGCTGTCATGCTGAAGACTTGTGCTCCACAACTAGCCACACCTCTAGCCAAGCTGTTCCAGTACAGCTACAACACTGGCATCGATCCAACAATGTGGAAAACTGCCCAGGTATGTCCTGTCCACAAAAGCAGGACAAATCCAATCCGGCCAATTACCACCCCATCAGTCTATTCTTAATCATCAGCAAAGTGATGGAAGGTGTCAAGCAGCACTTACTCACAAATAACCAGCGCGCTGATGCCCAGTTTGGGTTCCACCAAGACCACTCGCCTCCAGACATCATTACAGCCTTGGTCCAAACATGGACAATGGAGCTGAATTCCAGAGGTGAGGTGAGAGTGAATGCCCTGTTCCTAGGACTAGGGACAGGGTCACTGGCAAGGCTTGGAAGCTAAGCAGAGCTAGGCCTGGTTAGTACCTCGAGGGGTGACCATCAGGGAAGACCAGATGCAGAAGGTCACGGAAAGAGCCCCGAGGAGGGGCGGTTGGTGAGAAGGTCACGGAAGGAGCCCCGGGAGGGGTGGCTGGTGAGCAGGCCCGGGCGTTGGGCTGAAGATTGTCGGAATGGTGGAAATGGAATGGCGGCGCGCACAGACGCAGCGGCTTTGCTTCTCCCAGGACGGTGCTATTTATGTTTAATGTTAATGTTATTTGTACTGGACTCATGGGAGCTTGCAAGATCACATTTCGTTGTTCATGTACTTGTGCATTGTACAATGACAATAAAGTTGAATTATTATTATCATCAAGGCAGCATTTGACTGAGTGTGGCACCAAGAAGCCCTAGCGAAACTGAAGTCAATGGGAATCGGGGAAAAATTCTCCACTGGCTGGAGTCATACCTAGCTCAAACGAAGATGGTTGTGGTAGTTGGTGGTCAATCATAACAGCTCTAGGACATCCCTGCAGGAGTGCCTCAGGGCAGTGTCCTCGGCCTAACTTCTTCAGATGCTTCATCAATGACCTTCCCTCCATTATAAGGTCAAAAATGGAGATGTTCGCTGATGACTGCACAGAGTTCACCGCCATTCACAACTCCTCAGGTAATGATGCATGCATGCCTGCATGCAACTAGACCTGGACGACATTCAGGCTTGGGCTGATAAGTGGCAGGTAACATTCACGCCACAGAAGTGCCAGGCAATGACTACCTCCAACAAGCGAGAGTCTAACCACCGCCCCTTGACATGCCGAATCTCCCTCCATCAACATCCTGGGGGTCACCATTGACCAGAAATTTAACTGGACCAGCCACATAAATACTGCGGTAACAAGAGCAGGTCAGAGGCTATGTATTCTGCGGCGAGAGTTTCACCTCCTGACTCCCCAGAGCCTTTCCACCATCTACAAGGCACAAGTAAGGAGTGTGATGGAATACTCTCCACTTGCCTGGATGAGTGCAGCTCCAACAACACTTAAGAAGCTCGACATCATCCAGGACAAAGAAGCCTGCTTGATTGGCACCCCATCCACCACCTTAAACATTCACTCCCTCCACCACCGGTGCACTGGCTGCGGTGTGTGCCATCTACAAGATGCACTGCAGCAACTCGCCAAGACTCCTTCGGCAGCACCTCCCAAACCTGCGACCTCTACCACCTAGAGTGACAAGGGCAGCAGGTGCATGGGGACACCACCACCACCACCAATTTCCCCTCCAAGTCACACACCATCCTGACTTAGAAATATATTGTTGTCCCTTCATCGTCGCTGGGTCAAAATCCTGGAACTCCCTCCCTAACAGCACTGTGGGAGTACCTTCACCACACGGACTGCAGCGGTTCAAGAAGAAAGCTCACCACCACCTTCTCAAGGGCAACTATTGATGGACAATAAATGCTGGCCTTGCCAATGATGCCCAGATCCCATGAACGAATAAAAAAAAGTGTACAGCCGGGTCTTCCATGCACACAGTTGGTGTAGGACATCCAGCACGGCCATCTGTAGTATCTTCCACCGACACTCAGCAGCCTTACACCAGCTGTTCTGCAGCCACTGATGAGACACTACGTAGCAGCAGTAGACTAGTTAAAGGGGCTGTAAAGAGGGGCGGTAAGGGTTTGCACAGGGTGAGTAGTCAATGGTGATGATGTATGTATGTCTAGATGGGATTATGATAAATTTGTTATTGTATTGTTACACATTTGGTGCAGTTTCTCATTTCAGTTTTGGGGTCAGCAATGGATTGACAAATTGCTGGCATGATGGTGACGTGCTCAGCAACCGGCAAGATGACTGGAAATCCTTGGAAACGTTCTCTAATAAGTTGGTCACGGATCTCCCTTCCAGATGGAGGATGGAATGCTTGCCTCGTCCATCCCCGCTGCTGTTCTTCCTGGTCCTCCTGCTCCCTCCACCTCTCCTTCTTCCTCCTCTTGAGGTGGTGCGACTACGACTGCTGGCAAGGCCTGTGCCCTCATGATGGCCAGGTTGTGCAGCATGCAGCAGATGACCACGAACAGTGACACCCATTGAGCTGAGTACTGGAGGGCTCCTCCCGAGCGGTCAAGGCACCGGAACCGTTGCTTCAGCACTCCGATCGTCTGCACAATGATGTTCCTGGTGGCAGCATGGCTGTCATTTTATGAGTGCTGGCCAGGAGTGTTGGGGTTGTGGAGGGGAGACATGAGCTAGGTGGAGAGCAGATAGCCCTTGTCTCCCAGCAGCCAGCCGATAGCATTATGTGGTGGCTGGAAGAGTGCTGACACACTGGTCTGGCGCAGGATGAAGGCATCGTGGCTGCTGCCAGGATAGAGAGCATTGACGGTCAGGATTCGCCGTGTGTGGTTGCACACCAACTTTACATGAAGTGAGTGGAATACTTTGCAGTTACGGGAGATCTCGGGATGGTCATGAGTTGCCTGCAAAGCGATGTGGGTGCAATCAATGGCACCCTGCACCTTGGGGAAGCCCAGGCAAAGCCACATGCACGCTCATGCTGCTTCTCTCTGGTCATGGGGAATGATATGTGCTCCCTTCTCCTTCTGTATAGGGCATCTGTCACCTGGCGGATGGAGCAATGGATGGCAAATCGTGAAAAGTTGAAGATCTCGCCTGTGGAAGACTGGAATGATCCACTGGCATAGAAGTTTAGCGCGATGGTGACCTTAACTGCCACTGAGAGAGCCATGCTGACACTGCTGTGAGGCTGGAGGTCTGGCTGCTGGAGATTGTAGATCTCTGTGGCCACGTCCTTACTGAAGCGCAGCCTTCTAAGACACTCTTCCTCTCTGAGGTTCAAGTAGGAGAACTGCTGCCAGAACACCCTGGGTGGGTAAGGCCTCCTGATGACAGCCCTGTTGGCCGCCCTACCTCTGGCCTCATTTTGTACTCTCTCTCTGTACCTCAGATGCCTCCTACGGTGACACCGAAGGGCAAGGTCCTTAGCCAGTACAGCCCCTATCGAACGATTGAAATATATAAATCTTCAATCACAACCTAATGCAAATGAAGATTCCTTATTCAGCAGTAAACTCTGAAATCTCGAAAATGCTACCAATAGTCAAAAGGGCTCTTTGCTTTTGAGCAGCAAAGAGTTCGGTATCCTGGCCGACACAAGCAACAACCGGAAGTGGACGCGCTCCTCCACAGGCCTCCTGACTGGTAAATACCTGCCGAAAAATCAGAGGCGCACAAGCAGGTGAAAAAGACAAATGTTGCATCGGAAGCGCTAACGGGGCGATGCGCCTGGAGATGACATCATAATGACATAATAACATAAGAAATCAGAGCAGGAGTGGGTCATTTGGTGCATCGAGCCTGCTCTGCCATTCAATTAGATCATGGCTGATCTGATCTTGGCCTCAACTCCACTTCCCTGCCCGCTCCCCATAACCCTTGACTCCCTTACCTTTCAAAAATCTGTTTATCTCCACCTTAAATATATTCAATGACCCAGCCTCCACAGCTCTCTGGGGAAGAGAATTGCAAAGATTCATGATCCTCTGAGAGAAGAAATTCCTCCTCATCTCCATTTCAAATGGGCGACCCTTATCCTGAAACTATGTCCCCTAGTTCTAGATTCCCCCACGAGGGGAAACAGCGGGCTGGATTTTCCAAGCCCCAAGGAGGCGGGCATGGAGGTGGGACTGCCGGTAAAGTAGCAGAAAGTGGGGGCAGATGGCAAACCCGCCCCCATCCCGCCTCCGTGCCCTTTTGCCAGGAGGCGGGAAGATGTGCTGCCTCGGGTCCCGCCTCCTGGAGGCGGGAAAGGCGTTTAATCCTTTTAACTGCCTGTTAACAGGTAGTTAACAGGCAGAAAAAATAATTAGTGCCATTTTACCTTCAAAGGTGAAGTATTCCCAACCTCAGAGAACCCCGCCGGGTTGGAGGAGACGCGAAGGAGGTCTGCGGCGGTCGGAGGCACCTGGTAGTAAGATGTAGAAGTGAGTGAGGGCTGCAAGTCTGGAGTGGTAAGTATGTAAGGTGTGTGATAAGTTTTAAAAAATGTTCACTTACCTTGTTTTCTTCCTACAGCCTTTGGCCGTGCTGGATCGGGAGACCCAACATCCTCCTTGTTGATTTTACAGACTGGCTGTTGGATCCTCCGAACCAACAGCCATGTGAAATTTACAAAGTTAAAAGGTTTGATGAGTCCTGAACTCAAGGACTCATCAAATTACAGAGAATGTCAGTGTTTGACAGCTTCACAGAGCTGTCAAATGCTGACATTTCTTCTTTCAAGAAGTTTTGACAGATAGCACATCAGACATTGACATGTTCTGTCAGTGACTTCCCTAATTGGTCTGCTGAGCCCGCAGGGCGGGCTTAACAAGGTCAATCAGGGGAATATCCCTCTGGTTGGTCAGACGAGATGGAGGCGGGACATTGACACGACAAGCAGCAGTCCCGCCTCCAACTCGCCTCCATTCACAAAATCCATCCCATCCTCCCTGCATCTACCCTGTCGAGCCCCCTCAGAACCTTATATGTTTCAATAAGATCACCTCTCATTCTTCTAAACTCCAATGAGTATAGGCCCAACCTGCTCAACCTTTCTTCATATGATAACCCCTTCATCTCAGGAATTAACCTTGTGAACCTTCTCTGAACTGCCTCCAATGCAAGTATATCCCTCCTTAAATAAGGAGACGAAAACTGTGCACAGTACTCCAGGTGTGGTCTCACCAGCACCCTGTACAGTTGTAACAGGACTTCCCTACTTTTATACTCCATCCCCCTTACAATAAAGGCCAACATTCCATTTGCCTTCCTAATTACTTGCTGTACCTGCATGGTAACATTTTGTGTTTCAAGTGCAAGGACCCCCAGATCCTTCTGTACCACAGCATTTTGTAATCTCTCTCCATTAAAATAATAATTTGCTTTTTTATTCTTCTTATCAAAGTGGAAAACTGCACATTTTTCTACACTATACTCCACCTGCCAAATTTTTGTCCACTCACTTAACCTATATATATCCTTTTTCAGACTCTTTGGGGAGAAATTTGTTATCGCCCTGTTTGGGGCGCAATTATCAGCCGGGCGCCAAGTTTGGCGCCTGGCATTAATTATCGCCTCTGACTGCAAACTTGGCTTCTATCTCCTCTGGATGTGATTGGAGCGCTAAATCAGGCACTACACCCCTCTCTTAAGGCGTTAATGCCGAGGAGCGAGGCGCTACCTTAGAGCGCTGGCGAAGCTCATGTGATGTCAGTCAGCAATGGAACACAGACACACTGGTGCCGGCCAGTTCTTAAAGGGGGGGGTTGCAGTGGGGAAAGAGTTAAACTGACATCACTGGCAGTTTCACTGAATAGTGTAAGGACAGGGACTAACATGAAAGACCACATCTATAAAGATGCGGTCAAAGATAGCTGACCTTTGGAGAGATATAAAACAATTAAATGGAGACTGGATGTCCAGCATTTCAACTGCCTGTAAGAACTTTATTACCTAGGTTACATTCCAAGGTATCTTTTAATTAGCATTCAGCAGTTTGAGTGATTGATTGAGGAGGCAACTTATACATGTTTATATTAAGATTCGTAACCAATCTGTGAAGGTGCATGCAGGCCAAGATCCAATCAGGTGGCAGGAATGAATTTAACTTGAAGTGGCCATGCTTATTGTAATGTATAAAAATGTAATGTTTTCTGTAACAATTTGGAAAGGTCTGGCTAAGACAGAGCAGACTGTTTCCCCACTGGTGCAATAAAGACGACTTGACTATCGATCTAAAATCTTGTGTCGAGTGTTGGTTTAAAGTACTCCGCAACAGGTTCGATCTTGCTCTCCATCCACACCCTGCTCATTGCAGCCTTGAATCTCGGCCTGGAGAGACCTTTACAGCAAATTTGCTGGAAAGAACAATGGAGGGGCCCAGGGAAAGAACTTAGAGTGCAGCCCCCACAGTCTCTTCTAAGTCGATGAAGGGAAGGTCAGATCAAAATTAACCTGCAAAGTGCTGCTCAATACCCAAAACTCCTTCACACAGCATTGAATCTCTCCAGAAGTCTCTCTCTCTCTCAGAATGCGTGGTGCAAAAATGTTGCCGACAAAAAAAAGCAGGAAGCAGTCGCCTTTAAATAGCACTCCCCCAGTCCCTTCCCGACTGCAAAACGCTCCCCTCAACCTGTTGTTGCAAGCGGCAGGCGGTAAGGCAGGGGCCGTCACTCAATATCCGATTCCTTGCGCTACCAGAGCATTGCATGCACGAATGACATCACGATCTGTGGGCGCAGGAGATTGTGGCGGTAGTGTTTAGCGCCGCCACAAAATGTCTGGTCAATTTCACCGCACCAAGGTGCTAGTTGCTTTGCGACTCATTAGCGCCCTCTTATGGCACTAATGGGAGGTGCAATGCAACTGAATTTTCCCCCTTTGTGTCCTCCTCACAACTTGTTTCCCCACCAATCTTTGTATCATCAGCAAATTTGGCTACAGTACACTCGGTCCCTTCATCCAAGTCATTAATATAGATTGTAAATAGTTGAGGCCCCAGCACTGATCCATGTGGCACCCCACTAGTTTCAGTTTGCCAACCCGACTCTCTGTTTTCTGTTAGTTAGCCAATCCTCGATCCATGCTAATATATTATCCCCAACCCCGTGAGCTCTTATCTTGTGTAGTAACCTTTTATGTGGCACCTTATCGAATGCCTTCTGGAAATCCAAATACACGACATCTACTGTTTCCCTTTATCCACCCTGCTTGTAAAATCATGATCTCCAGGCGCAGAAGATCGAGGCAAAAAGTGATAGCGCCACTGCTAACCTCCCACTGAATTTTGTGGGAGGCTCAGTTTACACCTCGGGGGGGGGGGGGGTGGCACAAAGCAATTTGTGCCCCTTTAGCACCGCCCATCGGAGGCGTAAACGAGGGGGAATTTCACCCGGCCAGCATCTTATCTTTCGAAGTGTGTGCTGTTAATGCATTAAGAGGCCTAAGCTAAACATGAGTGGTTTATATAGTTTATATGTTACAAACCACAGATAATTAAGTGAATAGAATTCATGCCGGAAAATCATCGGTTTTAGTTCTCAGCCAGTGTTAAACTTTGATTAATCAGATTTAGCCATCACTCCATTAATCAGATGTAACCATCATTCCTGATGAGACATTGCAGGTGGAGATGTTGTCTCCTGAAATTATAAAGTCGTTGCATGCTGCTGTTAATAATGATACTTGTTCTGAAAGTGGACTGAACAATCAAAATTAGCCAATAGATCTTTTCTTATAGTGATAATGTATTTCCTCACGCAAAGGTTTAGCACAGAGCAAACAGAATTCAAACAACAATCGGCACAAAGAGAGCTAGCAACCGCTAACTGGGAAAGAATTGGAGTTCACACAACAGTTGAGCAAGAAAGAGCTCATTAGATCACAGAAAACAGAAAAGATATTGGAAGTTTTACATGTAGGAACTTCCTTACGACAAGCGTGACATTGAGGAACCCAGGTCAAACTTGAGAGAGCAAGGTCTGGGTCCTGGCCGAGTTGTGGCTGTTCCGGAGATCTCCCACTGAATTTACACTGGAAGTACACCAGACTGGCGGTGGATTTTCAGGGTCATTGTTTACATCTTAGGCATAGCCAGAAGTTGGACATGGTTAGGGTCTTCTGTAGAATCCGGCCTGTTTCTGTATCTTTTCCCTCTGTGTTGTTCCAAGTATGGACCCCAATCAGGAGCAGATGTGCAAGCGGCAGAAATTTTCTGTCAAATGAAAAGTGAAATGTTTAATCATTTCTGTTTAATTTTACCACACAGTTAACACCCAACTGGAAACAACTCTGATCCTAATCAGATTATCCTGCAGTTTGTTCCAACAAAGGGTTCACAGTGTGCAGGAAGTTTCAGGTGGTCCGAATATTTAAGACGGGGATGAGAACTCATTCAGGGAATTAGAGACCATTAGTTTGATGACAGCTGTGAGGAAATTGCTGGAAGATGTGAGAAGGATGTGACTTATGATCACCTGGAGAGTCTGGAGGTTAATGGAGAATCCCAGAATTACTTTAGGAAATAGTTGGATGTTAGAAAGTATTTCTTTTCACAGAGAGTCTGCGCCCTGTGGAACAGATCACTGACGTGTGCAGAGAGTGTGGATTCCCTGCAGTTCTTCAAAAGTTCCTGAGAGAGGACATTTCCTGTTCAAGAGGGTACGTTGTGTGACAGCTGACAATAGTAGGATTGATAAGTTATCACCGACTCCTGTAGTTATTCTACATTGTCGAATGGGGTCAGAAAGGAATTACATAGAATATTCCAATTTGCCGCAAGTTTTCTTTTTGCATTATTTTGCAGATTGTGTGTCTCAGGGTGGGGAGGGGGCAGGAGATTGTGTGGCTCAGGGTGGGAAGGGGGCAGGAGATTGTGTGTCTCAGGGTGGGGAGGGGCAGGAGAGTGTGTGACTCAGGGTGGGGAGGGGCAGGAGAGTGTGTGACTCAGGGTGGGGAGGGGCAGGAGATTGTGTGACTCGGTGGGGAGGGGCAGGAGATTGTGTGACTCAGGGTGGGGAGGGGGCAGTAGATTGTGTGACTCAGGGTGGGGAGGGGCAGGAGAGTGTGTGACTCAGGGTGGGGAGGGGGCAGGAGATTGTGTGACTCAGGGTGGGGAGGGGGCAGGAAATTGTGTGTCTCAGGGTGGGGAGGGGCAGGAGATTGTGTGACTCAGGGTGGGGAGGGGGCAGGAGATTGTGTGACTCAGGGTGGGGAGGGGGCAGGAAATTGTGTGTCTCAGGGTGGGGAGGGGCAGGAGATTGTATGACTCAGGGTGGGGAGGGGGCAGGAGAGTGTGTGACTCAGGGTGGGGAGGAGGCAGGAGATTGTGTGGCTCAGGGTGGGGAGGGGGGCAGGAGAGTGTGTGACTCAGGGTGGGGAGGGGCAGGAGATTGTGTGACTCAGGGTGGGGAGGGGCAGGAGATTGTGTGACTCAGGGTGGGGAGGGGGCAGGAGAGTGTGTGACTCAGGGTGGGGAGGGGCAGGAGATTGTGTGACTCAGGGTGGGGAGGGGCAGGAGATTGTGTGACTCAGGGTGGGGAGGGGGCAGGAGATTGTGTGACTCAGGGTGGGAAGGGGGCAGTAGATTGTGTGTCTCAGGGTGGGAAGGGGGCAGGAGATTGTGTGTCTCAGGGTGGGGAGGGGGCAGGAAATTGTGTGTCTCAGGGTGGGGAGGGGCAGGAGATTGTGTGACTCAGGGTGGGGAGGGGGCAGTAGATTGTGTGACTCAGGGTGGGGAGGGGCAGGAGATTGTGTGTCTCAGGGTGGGAAGGGGGCAGGAGATTGTGTGACTCAGGGTGGGGAGGGGCAGGAGATTGTGTGTCTCAGGGTGGGGAGGGGCAGGAGATTGTGTGTCTCAGGGTGGGGAGGGGCAGGAGATTGTGTGACTCAGGGTGGGGAGGGGGCAGGAGATTGTGTGACTCAGGGTGGGGAGGGACAGGAGATTGTGTGACTCAGGGTGGGGAGGGGGCAGGAGATTGTGTGACTCAGGGTGGGAAGGGGGCGGTAGATTGTGTGTCTCAGGGTGGGGAGGGGGCAGTAGAGTGTGTGACTCAGGGTGGGGAGGGGCAGGAGAGTGTGTGACTCAGGGTGGGGAGGGGTAGGAGATTGTGTGACTCAGGGTGGGGAGGAGGCCAGAGATTGTGTGACTCAGGGTGGGGAGGGGGCAGTAGAGTGTGTGACTCAGGGTGGGGAGGGGTAGGAGATTGTGTGACTCAGGGTGGGGAGGGGCAGGAGATTGTGTGACTCAGGGTGGGGAGGGGGCAGGAGATTGTGTGTCTCAGGGTGGGGAGGAGGCAGGAGATTGTGTGACTCAGGGTGGGGAGGGGGCAGGAAATTGTGTGTCTCAGGGTGGGGAGGGGCAGGAGATTGTGTGACTCAGGGTGGGGAGGGGCAGGAGATTGTGTGACTCAGGGTGGGGAGGAGGCAGGAGATTGTGTGACTCAGGGTGGGGAGGGGCAGGAGATTGTGTGACTCAGGGTGGGGAGGAGGCAAGAGATTGTGTGACTCGGGGTGGGGAGTGGTAGGAGATTGTGTGACTCAGGGTGGGGAGGGGGCTGGAGATTGTGTGACTCAGGGTGGGGAGTGGTAGGAGATTGTGTGACTCAGGGTGGGGAGGGGGCTGGAGATTGTGTGACTCAGGGTGGGGAGGAGGCAGGAGATTGTGTGACTCAGGGTGGGGAGGGGGCAGGAGATTGTGTGACTCAGGGTGGGGAGGAGGCAGGAGATTGTGTGACTCAGGTTGGGGAGGGGGCAGGAGATTGTGTGACTCAGGGTGGGGAGGAGGCAAGAGATTGTGTGACTCAGGGTGGGGAGGGGGCAGGAGATTGTGTGACTCAGGGTGGGGAGGGGGCAGGAAATTGTGTGTCTCAGGGTGGGGAGGGGCAGGAGATTGTGTGACTCAGGGTGGGGAGGAGGCAGGAGATTGTGTGACTCAGGGTGGGGAGGGGCAGGAGATTGTGTGACTCGGTGGGGAGGGGGCAGGAGATTGTGTGTCTCAGGGTGGGGAGGAGGCAAGAGATTGTGTGACTCAGGGTGGGGAGTGGTAGGAGATTGTGTGACTCAGGGTGGGGAGGGGCAGGAGATTGTGTGACTCAGGCTGGGGAGGGGGCAGGAGATTGTGTGACTCAGGGTGGGGAGGAGGCAGGAGATTGTGTGACTCAGGGTGGGGAGGGGGCAGGAGATTGTGTGACTCAGGGTGGGGAGGGGGGCAGGAGATTGTGTGACTCAGGGTGGGGAGGAGGCAGGAGATTGTGTGACTCAGGGTGGGGAGGAGGCAGGAGATTGTGAGACTCAGGGTGGGGAGGGGGCAGGAGATTGTGTGACTCAGGGTGGGGAGGGGGGCAGGAGATTGTGTGACTCAGGGTGGGGAGGGGGCAGGAGATTGTGTGACTCAGGGTGGGGAGGAGGCCAGAGATTGTGTGACTCAGGGTGGGGAGGAGGCCAGAGATTGTGTGACTCAGGGTGGGGAGGGGCAGGAGATTGTGTGACTCAGGGTGGGGAGGGGGCAGGAGATTGTGTGACTTAGGGTGGGGAGGGGGCAGGAGATTGTGTGACTCAGGGTGGGGAGGGGCAGGAGATTGTGTGACTCAGGGTGGGGAGGGGGCAGGAGATTGTGTGACTTAGGGTGGGGAGGGGGCAGGAGATTGTGTGACTCAGGGTGGGGAGGGGGCAGGAGATTGTGTGACTCAGGGTGGGGAGGGGGCAGGAGATTGTGTGACTCAGGGTGGGGAGGGGGGCAGGAGATTGTTTGACTCAGGGTGGGGAGGGGGCAGGAGATTGTGTGACTCAGGGTGGGGAGGGGGCAGGAGATTGTGTGACTCAGGGTGGGGAGGGGGCTGGAGATTGTGTGACTCGGGGTGGGGAGGGGGCTGGAGATTGTGTGACTCAGGGTGGGGAGGCGGATTGAGACTGTGTGAATCAGGGTGAGGAGGGGGCAGGAGATTGTGTTTCTCAGGGTGGGGAGGGGGCAGGAGATTGTGTTTCTCAGGGTGGGGAGGGGGCAGGAGATTGTGTGAATCAGGGTGAGGAGGGGGCAGGAGATTGTATGAATCAGGGTGGGGAGGGGGCTGGAGATTGTGTGACTAAATGTGGGGAGGGGCAGGAGATTGTTTGTCCAAATGTGGGGAGGGGCAGGAGATTGTGTGGTTAAGGGTGGGGAGGGTGCTGTGCTGGATTGTACGGGGCTGCACCTTGCCTGGATGGGGTGTGCTTGATGGACCAGATGGTCTTTCCTGTCCTTTTCATATTTAAGTTTGTATGTATGAAACCTCAAACTGTCAACTGTGGCTCAGTTGGTAGCACACTTGCCTCTGAGTCAGAAAGTTGTGGGTGCACGTCCCACTCCAGGGACTTGAGCACGTAAAGCTAAGCTGACGCTCCAGAGCAGTGCTGAGGGAGTGCTGCACTGTCGGAGGTGCCATCTTTCAGATGAGTTGTTAAACCGAGGCCCCGTCTGCTCTCTCAGGTGGACGTCAAAGAAGAGCAGGGGAGTTATCCCTGGTGTTCTGGCCAATGTTTATCCCTCAATCAACATAACAAAAAGAGATTATCTGGTCATTATCACATTGCTGTTCATGTGACCTTGCTGTGTGCAGAAATGACTGCAGCGTTTCCCACATTCCGACAGTGACTCCACTTCAAAATAGTACTTGATTGACTGTAAAGCGCTTTGAGGCATCCGGTGGTCGTGAAAGGCGCTATATAAATGCAAGTCTTTCTTTTTTCATAGAAAGACACAATGGTGGACTCACTTTGTGTGGCTCAAGTATTTTTGGCTAAATTGTATAATTAAAACAAGTATTAATGTTTGGACTATTAAATTGTAAAAAATTTCAAACCCGAACCCAACACGCCTCGAATCCCCCCAAATTGGGTTTTATCAGAGGCAGGGCGGGGGGCGGGCGACCAATCCACTGTCAGGAGGCAGGTCGGTCAGTAAAAGCTTTTAAAGTGGCAGCGTGCCTCCATTTTACCAAGCTTTCTATTTTTAACTCATTTCGGTTTCATTTCTCAGGCCTCAGGAAACTCTGCAGGTAAAAGGAGGTGAGAAGGGCTGAATCCATGAGGTAAGTGCCTTTACAGCACTGCTTGTGGTTCAGGAGGAGCAGGAGTGTTTCTTCTCGGCTCAACAAGCTACTGTGTAAACTCCTCCAAGAACTTGCTGTGGTGTATGTAACTTGTTCCACCTTAAGAGAACTTAAACCTGTTCCACCTTAAGAGATGTACTACTTTCTCTGGCTGCTGTATACGGTAATACCGGTGGTGACCACACCGGTATATAAGTGCTGTGTAGTAATTTGCTGGGTAGTACAGCCCTAACCTCCGAATAGTAAAGACCTATTGAAAAGTTATTCTTGTAGTCTGTGTCAGTAATTGACCTTAAATGTAACTGGAACACACAGACTTAACAGTGGCGACAAGTCCGATCTTACCCTGCGGCAGTTTACATCCACAGCAGCTTCGTCCTCAGAACGGGCGTCGAGAAGAGGCATCCACCCTCATCATCCTGCTGAACAGCACGTCGCGCGGGAGGCATCGAGGACCCGGAGTGAAGAAGAGAAATTCTGAACTCAAAGCCCCCATCAGCGGCAGACAGCTATCTTCCTTCTACCACGGTGGTGGGTAAGCCAATCAGCGAAAGTCGGCCGCGTTGGCTGTAGCGAAGGGGAGGGAAGACGGAGGAAAGAGGGCGGTGAAATCGACCGCAGCCGGTGAAAAGGGCCGGGCCGCATTCGGGCCGAAAGGCGCAGCGACTGGGGCAGCTGAAGGCGCGAGAGCCGCGGTGAATTCGAACGCAGCGGGTGCACATAACCGGGCTGCAAGAAGGGCTGCGAGGCGCGACGGCAGGGAAGCGCGAATGCCCACGGGAACCGCGGTGGAGTAGAAGCAGCATCGGGGGAGTTGTTAACCACTGGGGAGGTGAGACTGGCAGCAGCACAGCAATCGCCATTGCAGTCAGCGGGTGAAGAAGACGAGCGCGGGAAAGACCGCCAAGCGCGGGAAGCCGCCATTTTGGAAAAAAAAAAAAAATTTGCAAAGATGCCTAAACATGGGAACATTAATACTTTTGATAGCGGCATCGAAGATTGGACCACGTATGTAGAACGCATAGAAGTTTATTGTAGAGCAAATAAGATACCAGATGGGGAGAAAGCACTAACCTTATTAAACTTAATGGGTGCGAAGACATACGGGCAATTGAAACACCTTCTATCACCAGAGAAACCGGCGGATAAGACTTTCGCGGATATTGTTACCGTCCTGAAAAATCATTTAAGCCCCACGCCGCTGATGCTAGCGGAACGATTTAAATTTTACAGCAGAAAGCAGCTGAAAGATGAAAACAATGCTGAATTTTTAATTGAATTGCGTAAGCTAGCAAAGTACTGTCAGTTTGGAACAGGACTAACAGATGCGCTAAGAGATAAATTTGTGTGTAGATTGTTAAAAGAAGAGACATAAAAGCGACTGCTTGAGGAGAATGAGCTGACGCTTGATAAAGCTGTCGCTATGGCAGCATCGCACGAAGCTGCAGCGAGAGGCATGGCGGTAATGCAGCTACGGTCACCGGAACTCAGCACAAATCAAATGGTCTTGGGTACAGTAAAATGTTATCGTTGTGGAAAGACAACGCACGATCAGAACCAGTGCTGGTTCAAAAATAAGGAATGCAGAAAATGTGGCAGGCTTGGTCACATAGTTAAAGTATGCCGGTCAGGAGAGAAGACCAGCAACAAAAAGTCACCGCAGGGAAAGTACAGAAAGGTACACAAGGTGACAGAGAACAGTTCGAACGAACAGAAGTCAGATTCAGACGCCAGCAGTAATGAACTGGGTAGCTTAAGAGTACACAACGTTGGTAAGGAAGCAGACCTCCATACAATTTGGGTCACACTTCAGATAGCAGGAGTCCAAGTGAAGATGGAATTGGACACTGGATCGGCATTGACGGTCATGAATAAGAAAGATTACAAAAGGTTATTCCAACATATTCCCCTACGGGATACGGAGATTGTATTGAAAACATACACGGGACAAAGAGTGTACCCCATCGGAAAGATAGAGGTAAAGGTGGTCCACAAGGGCAAAGAAAGCCGAGGAATGGACTTATATGTGCTACCTGAAGGAGGTCCACCACTACTGGGACGGGAGTGGATTAGAAAAATGAATATGGACTGGCATTCCTTAAAAGCACTAACGGTAGATGCCAGGGAAACAGATGTCAAACCTAAACGATTGTCCAGAATATTGGACGATGCTAAAGAGGAACACTGAGAGGAATTACGGCAAACATCAAGATTGAAGAACATGCACAACCAAAATTTTTCAAAGCCAGACCGGTACCCTATGCGATACGACCTGCTGTGGAAGCAGAGCTGGAAGCGCTAGAACGTTCAGGAGTACTGTCTAAGGTAGACTGGAGTGAGTGGGCTACGCCCATTGTTCCCGTGATGAAACGTCCTTCGAGCAACAAGCCGGGAGAACCAGGGAAGGTTCGCATCTGTGGAGATTTCAAGATCACTGTTAATCCGGTGCTTCACACGGTGCAGTATCCGCTTCCGCGGATTGAGGATATCTTCGCTTCATTGTCGGGCGGGAAACACTTCACCAAGATAGACCTGGCGCAGGCGTACTTACAGATGGAAGTTGAGGAAGAGTCACGCCAGTACCTCACGATCAACACGCATAGAGGCTTGTACTGGTATAATTGACTGGTTTTTGGAGTGGCATCGGCTCCAGCAATTTGGCAGAGGGCCATGGAGCAGTTATTACAGGGAATTCCAGGCACACAATGTTACCTGGACGATATTCTGATTACAGGAGATGGTGACGAGGAACACCTCGCAAATTTGGAACTGGTGCTCATCAGATTGAAAGATTATGGACTTCGAGTTAATCGGCAGAAAGGTGAGTTCTTTCAGAAGCGGATCTCGTACTGTGGCCATGTCATTGACCAGGAGGGACTTTATAAGTCTCCTGACAAGATCGAAGCGGTTGTGAAGGCTCCCGCTCCGGTTAATGTATCTCAGTTGAGGTCGTTCCTAGGATTGATTAACTATTACCATAAGTTTCTGCCAAATTTATCCACGGTACTGCACCCGCTGAACGCTCTTTTGCAGAAGGGAGTACCATGGGAGTGGAGTGAGGACTGTAAGAAGGCCTTTCGCAAAAGCAAGGAATTGATAACCTCAGAGGAAGTGTTGGATCACTTCAACCCAACACTGCCTATTCGTTTGGCTTGTGATGCTTCTCCATATGGTATTGGGGCAGTACTCTCACACAAGTTGCCAAATGGCACGGAGAGGCCAGTCGCGTTCGCATCCAGATCATTGACCTCCGCTGAGCGCAACTATGCTCAGATAGATAGGGAGGCTCTCAGCCTTGTGTGGGGAGTAAAGAAGTTTAATCATTACCTGCAGGGCCAAAAGTTTACGCTTCTGACAGACCATCAGCCATTGGTATCCATTTTTAACCCTAAGAAGGGTGTGTCGGTGATGACAGCACAGAGACTCCAGAGATGGTCCCTTTTCCTAGGGGCACATCAATATCAGATAGAATTCAAAGGTACAAAGCAGCATGGTAATGCTGATGGGCTGTCGCGCCTGCCACTACCTGAAGAAGAGGAGACAACGAAGGTTGACCCTGTTGAGTTATTTCACTCGACCATCATCGAGTGTTTACCAGTCACCAATGCAAGTATTGAAAGAGAAACCAGGAACGACCCGACACTGTCCCGAGTCTACGAGGTGACAGTGAAGGGATGGCCAGCACATGGTGATTCTCTGTTACCGGCATTCTCGGCAAGACGAGACCAGCTGTCCGTCTGTCAAGGAACATTGATGTATGGAACGAGAGTGATTATTCCTCCTAAGTTAAGGGAAAGAGTTCTAAAGGAACTGCATGAAGGTCATCTGGGGGGAGTCAAGATGAAAAGCCTTGCTAGGGCTTATGTGTGGTGGCCGGGTATCGACCAACAGATAGAGGAGCTGACAAAAAGCTGCTCAGGGTGCCAAAAAGTGCAAAATGCACCTCCGATTGCACCGCTGCATCCATGGGAATGGCCTTCAGCCCCATGGCAACGCATACATATTGACTTTGCTGGTCCATTCATGGACTCCATGTTTCTAATTGCGGTGGACGCACATTCTAAATGGCCAGAAGTGATCAAGGTGACTACCACTACTTCAGAAAAGGCAATTGCGGTGTTAAGAACAATATTCGCAAGGAACGGATTGCCAGAACAAATATGTTCCGACAACGGACCACAGTTCGTGTCAGAAGAATTCCAAAAATTCTTAAAGAAGAATGGGGTGAAACATTATACCTCTGCCCCATATCATCCGGCTACAAATGGGTTGGCCGAGAGATTTGAACAAACATTCAAAAAGGCAATAAAGGCCATGAGCGAAGATCAGATTCCACTACAACATAAGGTGGACAAGTTTCTACTGGCATATCGAAACGCTGCTCATGCAGTGACAAACCAAAGTCCTGCCATGATGTTTTATAACAGGAGGTTGCGGTCCAGGTTGGACTTGTTAAAACCAAATGTGCGGAGGGAAGTTGAAAACAAACAGTTCCAGCATATAAATAACAAGACCACTTGGAGTTTCGAGGTAGGACAACCAGTGTTGGCCAGGGACTATGGAAACGAGAAATGGCAATCCAGAACAATTCGGGCCAGACAAGGACCCCTGATGTACACGGTAGATGTTGGTAAAAATGTAATACGGCGTCATGCTGACCAACTGGTAGAATCGAGAACAAGGGTCGAACCCATGGTTACGACAGAGACAACCGTGGAAGAAGTTAGTGAACCTGAAGCATCTACCCCGGAAGTGAATGTACCTGATGATGATGTCCAAGACATAAGAGACCAACTAGAGGAGTCACCTCAGCAACAAGAATCAGAGACCCCTGAAAGGCGTTATCCAACTCGAATCAGGAGGCCTCCTGAGAGACTGAACCTTTGAACTGTTTCTACATGAAGTTGTATATGTATATATGTTATTATGTTATGTTAAATGGGGATATAACTGTTAAGCTAAAAAGGGAGGATTGTGGTGTATGTAACTTGTTCCACCTTAAGAGAACTTAAACCTGTTCCACCTTAAGAGATGTACTACTTTCTCTGGCTGCTTTATACGGTAATACCGGTGGTGACCACACCGGTATATAAGTGCTGTGTAGTAATTTGCTGGGTAGTACAGCCCTAACCTCCGAATAGTAAAGACCTATTGAAAAGTTATTCTTGTAGTCTGTGTCAGTAATTGACCTTAAATATAACTGGAACACACAGACTTAACACTTGCCCACCCTCCCCCGCATCACCCACGACCACCAGCTCGCACCCCCGACCACGTAAAAAACTGCAGGATGTTTGGAAAACCCGTACTTCCGAACTTCCCATCCATAACTCCTCCCCGGCTCCGAACGCACGGCTCAGTAAATATCGGGGCCCATGTCTCTGTCATCAGACCCACACAACGTGTTGCAGTCAATACAGCTCAGTAACTTGATCTATTTCCTTTATACAGGCGTCTCCTAAGGATGTCGAGCCCCAGTGGGTTTGTACTCTGTCCTTTCACCTCTGGGGCACTGGGGTGAAATATCACTCCTTCTGATGGCTGCAATTGAAATGAGTTTGGTCCAAATATTACTGGAAGAATAATGGTGAGTTCACAGCGCCCGCCCTCATTAATGTGTAAAAAGCCCAGCAAATTGTCGTGAGGAAGAGAGATGCCATGGGTTGTGAATCGCCCTAAAATACTGGGCAATTTTCACCGCTCCGCCGTTAGCCTTGCAAAAACAGGAGCTCGCCATCAACCTCCTCATCAGTGTCAGGAAATTGCTGGATTTGTGCGGTAAATACGAATGAAGTTTGCAGCAGCCATTTCGGGCTGGTATTTCATGTCGTAAGGTAGGGTGACTATAATTTCTAAACCGAATCCGGGGACACACAGGGTGGCAGCACAGCAAAGTAGCCAGGATAGAAAATGTAGATTGTGCAGCGCAGTGTAGCGAGGCAAAGGGTTTAGTGATTTTGATGCAAACTGAATCTGCAAAAAGCAGCACCAGAACTTGCAGTCTGAATAACGCGGCCGCTGTTCACAGCATCTTCCAGCCGCAATCACCAACTTCTCCCCTTCCTCACAGCCTGACAACACCCACACCATCCCAGGCCACAGTGCGCGCTCTGATCCACCTCCCGGGACATCCCCACGGCCCGGCTCCAGCCACTGCGCATTAGTCTGGTTACCAGCCGCCCCCGTTACTCTGACAATTTGGCTCCGGGCCGGTTTCTCTTCAACCAAATTTCACAGGATTATCCAGGGATTTGGTGGGGTGGGGGTGGGGAGGGGAGGGGGTGGAGCATGCGTACTGCGGCCGCAGAGGACGATCTCTCAGTGGGTCCACTTCTTCTATTGGTTCTAAACAGGAGATTTATACCCCTCCCACCAATGGGAACCCGCCCCACCGCACAGCCCCGCCCACTTTATTGACCGATCACAGGGCAGCTCGGGGTCAAATGGCTCCTGATTTGAATCTGCTCGTATTCGGGGATGAGTTTCCTAAACCGGGGACTCTTCCAAGGACATTGGTTGTCTGGGGGCACAGTCCCTCATCCAGGGACTGTCCTCGGAAGACAGGGATGTATGGCCACCCTATTGTAAGGACCCTGTTTATTGTAGTGTATGTGCCTTTAAGTCAGAACTACTTTTACAGCTCCTGTATACTGTAGTACCGGCAGTGACCACACCTGTATATAAGCTTTGCGCATGCCTCTGTACCCCCAGTCTTGAGACTACCCTCCTCCAGTAAAGACCTGTTTATTGTTAATGTACAGCATCCGTGTGATTATTTAATAACAGCATATCCACTGAACCACGGATCCAACAGTGGCGATGAGTGTCGATTCGAATCTACCTGCAACATAAAAAAAAAATAGTCGAGGCCAGGAACACGGGCGTCGACCACGAGCAACCGCCCAGCAATCAGGCAGAGTTTGAACTTCGCAGGGGAGGCTGTGGAGAGCCGGGCTTGGTTCCCCAGCCACGACGAGCAGCAAGAGACCGACGACAGGTCCAGCGCAGACCCTTCCCGAGCAGCGGCGGCTGGAGCCGACCGACGGCGGAGAGAAAGCTGAGCAGCGTCGACAGGGTAAGACAGAGGGTGAAGAGCGCAGGGCACAGCCGGGGGTTGAACACCGAGCGGCGTCGAGAAAAAGAAAACAAACCGGAGAGAGAGAGGGTAGAGAAACAGCCGGGTTCTAGACCGAGCGGCGTCGAGAAAAAGAAAACAAACCGGAGAGAGAGAGGGTAAAGAAACAGCCGGGTTCTAGACTGAGCAGCGTCGAGAAAAAGAAAACAAACCGCAGAGAGAGAGGGTAAAGAAACAACCGGGTTCTAGACCGAGCGGCGTCGAAAAATATAAAAAGAAGAACGGGCAGAGCACAGCCAGGGCTCACGGGCTGAACAGCGTCCGCGGGGCGAAGAAAGGGGAGCGCGGGAGACGCCATTGAGCCGCGAAGAAAGGGGAGCGCGGGAGACGCCATTGAGTCGCGGAGAAGAAAAAAGAGCGCGGGAGTCGCCATTTTTAGAAGCCGCAGCGGAGAAGAAGGGCGAGCGCGGGAAGGAAGGAAAGCGCGGGAGACACCATTTTGTGCCAGCGGAGAAGAAGGGGAAGCGTGGGAGGCACCATTTTTGACAGTTAACTCACACCCAGGGATGCCGAAGAGTGGCAGTATCTCTACGTTCGACAATGAAGTCGAAGATTGGGCGACATATGTGGAACGTATTGAGGTGTACTGCAGGGCGAATGAAGTGTCAGATGCTAATAAAGCACTGGTTCTGTTAAATTCCATGGGTGCAAAAACTTATGGGTTACTGCAAAATCTAATAACCCCAGAGAAGCCGGTAAACAAGAATTTTGAAAGCATAGTAGAAATCCTACAGGACCACTTAAGCCCCACACCGCTACTGATAGCAGAATGATTTAAGTTCCATAAAAGGAACCAACACAAAGACGAAAGCAATGCTGAGTACCTAACGGAACTGAGCAAGCTATCGAAACACTGCCAGTTTGGAGCGGGACTAGCAGATACGTTAAGGGACAAGTTTGTGTGTGGGCTACAAAGTGATGGAACCCAGAAACGGCTTCTATCAGAAAAGGACCTTACGCTGGACAAAGCTTTCAGTATGGCAGTATCACACAAAGCAGCCGCAAGGGGTGCTGCAGAGATACAACGGAGACCGCAAGAATATGGCACCAGTGAAATGTCCTATGGAACAGGGAAGTGCTATCACTGCGGCAGAACAACACATGACCAGAAAGATTGTTGGTTCAAGGACCAAGTGTGCAGACAGTGTGGGAAAGCAGGACACATAGCAAGAGTGTGCAGGTCTGGGAAGAAAACCAACAGTAAGAAATCTCCACAGGAGAAATACAAAAAGGTACACCAGGTGATGGACAGTGGTTTAGATGAACAGAAAAGTGACACAGACTCCGGAATCAAGGAGCTGGGTTGTCTGAAACTACATAAGGTAACAGAAATGGAGGATCACCAGACTATCTGGATTACACTCAAGATAGACGGAGTCCAAGTGAAAATGGAATTGGACACAGGGTCAGCGCTAACAGTCATAAATCAAAGAGACTACAAGCGGCTATTTTCACATATACCCTTGAAAGCTACAGAGATTGTCTTGAAGATGTATACGGGGCAAAAAGTCTACCCCAAAGGAAAAATAAGGGTGAAAGTGACATATAAAGGCCAGGAAATACCTAAAATGGATATATATGTATTGCCAGATGGAGGACCACCACTGCTAGGACATGAATGGATCCGGAAGATACAATGAGATTGGCATTCCATACAGGCACTGAAGGTTGAGGCCAAAAAGGATGACGATGTCACACCTGGACGACTGTCAAAAATGCTAACTGACGCAAAAGAAGTGTTCCAGGAGGGACTAGGAACACTAAAAGGAATAACAGCAACGATTAAAATAGAGGAAAATGCAAGTCCAAAGTTTCTGAAGGCCAGACCAGTGCCTTATGCGATCAGACCAGCTGTTGAAGCAGAGCTGGAAGGGTTGGAATATTCAGGAGTACTGTCCAAAGTGGACTGGAGCGAGTGGGCTACACCCATCGTTCCTGTAATGAAGAGGTTGTTGAGTAATACGCCTGGGGAACCAAAGAAGGTCCGCATCTGTGGGGATTTTAAGGTGACAGTGAACCCAATCCTTCACACGGTACAATATCGGCTTCCACGAATTGAGGATATTTTCGCCTCGCTATCTGGAGGTAAACGCTTCACCAAAGTTGATCTAGCCCAGGCGTACTTGCAAATGGAGGTAGAAGAAGCTTCGAAACAATACCTTACGATCAACACTCATAAAGGTCTCTATCAATACAACCGGCTGGTGTTTGGAATAGCCTCGGCTCTGGCTATCTGGCAAAGGGCGATGGATCAGGTCCTGCAAGGGATTCCAGGGACCCAGTGTTATTTGGATGACATCTTGGTCACGGGCGAAAATGACGGTGATCACCTCGCCAACTTGGAGAAGGCGCTCACCAGATTAAAGGAGTGTGGGCTACGAGCTAATCGCCACAAGTGCGAGTTTTTCCAGAAACAGATCTCGTATTGTGGCCACGTCATCGATGAAGAGGGGTTACATAAGTCCCCTGACAAGATTGAGGCAGTAGTCAAGGCTCCAGCACTGGAAAATGTGTCTCAACTGAGGTTGTTCCTCGGGCTGGTAAACTACTACCACAAGTTCTTACCAAATTTGTCGACGGTATTACACCCACTGAACACCCTACTGCAAACAGGGGTACCATGGAATTGGGATGACGAACGTAGATGAGCTTTCCAGAAGTGTAAAGAATTGATCACATCAAAAGAGGTGTTGGCCCATTTCAACCCAGCACTACCAATTCGTTTGGCATGTGATGCATCACCCTATGGTATTGGAGCGGTGCTGTCGCACAAATTCCCTGATGGGTTGGAGAGGCCAGTAGCCTTTGCGTCTCGGTCACTAACCTCAGCCGAGCGCAACTACGCCCAGATTGACAGGGAGGCCCTCAGCCTAGTATGGGGAGTAAAAAAATTCAACCACTATCTGCATGGGCAGAAGTTCACCTTGCTGACTGACCACCAGCCACTTGTCTCCATCTTTAATCCTAAGAAGGGCGTTCCAGTGATGACTGCACAGCGGTTACAAAGATGGTCCCTGTTTCTAGGGGCGAATCAATATGAAATAGAATATAAAGGCACGAAACAGCATGGGAACGCTGATGGGCTATCGCGCCTGCCCCTGCCTACTGTGGAGGAAGCACCAGCAGTGGACCCTATCGAGATATTTTATTCGTCAATAATTGAACGATTGCCAGTAACGAACGCGGATATAGAGAAGGAGACCCGCAATGATCCGACGCTGTCTCGGGTGTATGAATTGACGGTGAGGGGATGGCCAACTCATGGCGACTCACTGTTGCCAGCATTCTCATCCAGGAGAGAACAGCTGTCAGTATGCCAGGGGACAGTGATGTGTGGATCCAGAGTGGTGATTCCACCAAAGTTAAGGGAGAGAGTGCTAAATGAGCTACATGAAGGTCATCTGGGGGGACTGAAAATGAAAAGCCTTGCTAGGGCTTATGTGTGGTGGCCAGGAATCGATCAACAAATCGAGGACCTAACTAAGAGCTGCTTAGGATGCCAGAAGGTCCAAAATGCTCCACCACTTGCCCCTCTACACCCATGGGAGTGGCCCTCCTCTCCATGGCAACGGGTGCATATTGATTTTGCTGGTCCATTCATGGACTCAATGTTCTTAATAGCAGTGGATGCTCATTCAAAGTGGCCTGAGGTGATAAAAATGTCTTCAACCACTACAGAGAAAACGATTGCAGTCCTACGGACCATATTTGCCAGAAACGGTTTGCCAGAGCAGATTTGCTCTGATAATGGACCACAGTTTGTGTCCGACGAGTTCCAAAAATTTATGAGAAGGAATGGGGTAAGGCATTACACATCCGCCCCGTATCATCCAGCCACAAATGGATTGGCTGAGAGGTTTGTACAAACCTTTAAGAAGGCGATAAAGGCCATGTGCGACGATGAAATTCCACTACAGCATAAGATGGACAATTTCTTATTAGCCTACCGAAACGCGACACATGCAGTTACCAACCAGACCACG
Organism: Somniosus microcephalus; assembly: GCF_052327205.1. Lineage (NCBI taxonomy): Eukaryota > Metazoa > Chordata > Chondrichthyes > Squaliformes > Somniosidae > Somniosus > Somniosus microcephalus. Next base: position 335,598,113 of record NC_140987.1, on the reverse strand, counting down.
GCCATGATGTTCTTTAACCGAAGGTTGAGATCTCGTCTGGACTTGCTCAGACCAAATGTGCGAAGAAATGTTGAGGACAAACAATTCCAGCACATCAATGAGAAGCCAACAAGGAGCTTCAATGTGGGGCAACCAGTCTTGGCCCGTGGCTATCGAACAGAGAAATGGCAACCTGGAACGATATGTACAAGGCAGGGGCCATTAATGTACACAGTGGATGTCGGGGAGAACATTGTGAGACGCCACGTCGATCAGATCTTAGCGTCACAGGAACGCGTCAACCCCATGTCTCGAGTACCTGGGGATGAACCCGACATATCGGTAGCATCTTCCTCAGACCCAGTAGCAGTGGAACCCAATGAACTACCCGATGAAAAGGGGTCAGAATCGCCTCTGCACCAAGAACAAGAACCTCCGGAAAGGCGCTATCCTGAAAGGGTCAGGAAGCCGCCCCAAAGACTGAATCTATAAATGGACTTTTGTTGTTTAATGTACATGTTGAAATGTTAATTGTTATTTGAATATTAGGGGTACTACTAATCTAAAAGGGGAGGAATTGTAGTGTATGTACCTTTAAGTCAGAACTACTTTTACAGCTCCTGTATACTGTAGTACCGGCAGTGACCACACCTGTATATAAGCTTTGCGCATGCCTCTGTACCCCCAGTCTTGAGACTACCCTCCTCCAGTAAAGACCTGTTTATCGTTAATGTACAGCATCCGTGTGATTATTTAATAACAGCATACCCTCAGAACCACGGATCCAACATTTATGATGTGATTTATGGTCCTGACATGAAGCTCAACCGTGGTGGCTCAGAAAGGGAACAATTGAAACTGTGGTGTCTCACTCCTGCAGGTAGTAAATTGTTAGGTATTTTAAATTTTACATTTTATTCTTACTTTTCCTTTCTTTCTTTTCTTTCTCTCATAATCCAATCATTCTTTCCCTTGCTATATTTCTCTTTCTGTATCTAATTTGACTCTAATTCACTTTTGCTCTGTTTCTTTCTCTATCATTGGTTGAGGAGATAAACCATTGGACCCAATGTTCAGAAGGTCCCAGATGCCCTGTTGACCTCGCCGTGCCATTATCAAATCACATTTCCAGCAGTTTGCTCACTGCGCGATGCCCCACTCCAGCAAATTCTGGCCCATATGTGCTTTATTGAACATCCCAGTTACCAGAATCTGTAGCCCCAGACCAAGGAGACGCTCTTCTGTATACTCGCGCATTTGGAAGGGAATTACTGGGCCAACATTTTACATGTCAATAAAATGAAAAATTTAACAATTGCACGATTTGCCCCCTCGCATCTGCGACTGAGGGTCCAAGGAGGTGCATTGCACAAGAGGTCATCGTTGTACGTATCCTCACACTGTTCCCTTTCGGGAACTGTATGAAGTGGTGGAAGGATTTATGGCCGTGATTAACGCTCATTCCGTGACCGTAACCATCTTTGAACCAGCCATTAGGGTGGTTAGTCCTATGGCATGAGGGTTTTACGGGCTCCCACAACCCATCTGAGGGGGGGGGGGCACCCACACCCATGGACGCAAGTATCCCGCTGGATGTCCACCCAGAATTTATAGTTGGAGCTCCGACTCCACTTGCCGGGACTGTCTGGAGTGGGGTTCGAAACCCCACTCCTTCTGGCCCAGCGGCGGGGATGCTTACTGCTACACAAAAGGCCCACTCCGCACAAAAGGTGACACCCATACGTTTCCTGCGCCTTTTCCCTCCCTGTGACTGGAGCCCTATGCTGCCACTTGAAAGACCAAGCTATCATCTGCCCTTTTTGCGGCGCCTTTGACTTCTCATTACCAATGATGAGCAGGCGCTGCGCCTCCACCTCCTTGAGGAGATTGCTGAGGTCATCATCAGTTCAATTGGGAGTTCTTTTAATGCCGTGAATTGTGCTCATTCCAGCCATTTCACGTTGTTAATCGGATTGGGCCTTTGGCGTAGCGGTAGGATCCCCGCCGCTGGGCCAGATCAGGGTAGGGTTTCGAACCCCGCTCCAGACAGTCCCGGCAAGTGGAGTCGGAGCTCCGGCTCTAAATTCTGGGTTGACATCCAGTGGGATATTTGCGTCCGTGGGTGTGGGTGGCCCCCCCTCCTTGTATAGCTTGTGGGAGCCCGTAAAACCCTCCCGCCATAGGACTAACCGCCCTAATGGCTGGTTCAAAGATGGTTGCGGTCACGGAATGAGCGTTAATCATGGCCATAAACCCTTCCACCACTTCATACAGTTCCCCAAAGGGAACAGTGTGAAGACACGTATGACGACGACATTGCTAAATAAATAAATGGAATTAAAAAAAATCTTTTAGGGCTTTTAAAAGTCTTTAAATTGCTTTAATTCTGTTTAAAACTACTTCAGATTCTTCAAAATAATTTAAACGTTTTTAAAAGTTTATAAAAGTTACCAAAAGCTTCAAAAAGCTTCCAAAAACCTATTTAAACTGCTGCTTTGCATGTAAAAATGCTTAGCAGCTTGGCAGAAACATTGGGGGCGTGTCCTGTTAAACTGAGACCTCAAGGGGCGTGTCTCAGTTGCACAGCGCGCTCCAGGCTTCGCGCTGGCTGCACTCCTGGGCGGCGTGACGTCAAACGCTGCCCGGGATTCTTCAGATTCAAAATGGAATTCCAGGCGTCCCTGGAGGTGATCGGCAGGCGCGTCGGGTAAGTGCAAATCAGGACCTTGCACGCGCGGCAAGCCCCGTTCACGGATTTCTGGCCCATTGCTTCACCAACTGTAAGATTCGCAAAATTCCCACATTCCCTCAAGGTTATTAATAAAAGGGACCCTGCATGGACATTTTAAAAAGGGTACCCAAAAGATGGCGTCCGCACCTCGTGACCAAAAGCCTGTAAGATTTTAAAAGCCTGGACTCTGCAGCTCAGAACAAGCAGCTTTGGGAAATTGAAACTTAAAATGCATTTCTGTGAAAAGGACTCTTGTGTTTGGAGGGCCAGACAGCTAAGCAAACATTTGAATATGCATTTTCATCAAATTGGAACAGATCAACCCAGTTAGGCCTAAACAGGAGGCCATTAGTTTGTTCGCATAAATAATCAGAAACAACTTAAGGAAGCCATCGAGGCTGGACAGGCCGATTAAAATGCATTAATGACAATACAGCCTGGACATCAGGCCATTAGGTGCGATAAACGGCCATCTAAAAACAGTTATTTTAGATTGCTATAATCATTTAAAACAGCCGGCCAAAATTGAAAAAATGAACTAACCTGATTTGGCGTGCAGATAAGGGGCTATTGAAAGGAGTATAATTGCAGGCCCCGGGTAGCAATCTCTCTCTTGGCGCTTGCTGTCTCGCTCTTGCCCTTGCTCCTGCTCTCATGGCTCCGGCCTTTTGGGCTGCCCGTACTCGTGCCCTGGCCTCATGGCAGGTTCTCTCCTCGCTCCCCATAGCAGAGTTTCAACAGCTAAGGACACCACACCAATTGCAGGGAAGGGGAACGAGACCCGAGTCCATAGTCATCCAGGATGCCCAGGCCGCAAAAAGGGGGCGAGACGAAACTGAGTAGGCAGCCCAGGGCTTGTATAGTAACCGAACGAGACAAGACGAATTGAGACGAAGAGTAAGGTAGACCCGACAAAGAGCAGAGAAGGGCAGCAGAAGACGTATTAATTAAAACCCGAGTGCCAAGTTATAAGCTGATGCTCGGGGAAGAAAGTATCTGAGGACAGTGAGACTAAGTTGGTTGGGCGAACCCCACAATTAAGCTGGCAAGCCCCTTGTTGAACACTGCAAACGCAGGTGTCCACGCCATGACAAATATGCTGGCATTCTATGGATGGGTAGTTAAATCTAAGCAGTAAAAACTGCTAATCGTCTTATTGATGTAACGTTACCGCCGACGACCGCCCGACTGTCACATCATGACAAGATGACGATGGCAGCGGAGGAGAAGAAGGTGTGTCGCAGCAGCAGCTCCAGCACCACACCCTGAGACCACGTGGCGAAGGGGTACCTAAGAGGGCAAAAGACCAAACCTCAAGACCTGCATCCGTTAAACAGTTGGCTTTGCTTTGGAATGGTGAGCATGAATTCTGGCCCCTCATAGCTTAATCTAGTTAGGTATAGGGGTGGGATAAGGATAAGGGGATCGTTAAAGTAATTGTTTTTCCCTCGATGTGCCATGTGTTCCCCATTCCCTGTATAAGTATATAGTTATTTTGTATTGGCCTGTATTTTATTCTAGTAATTTTCTCATAAAACTGTTTTATTTTCTGTTTTAATAAAACCTTGGCTTTCTTACATCCAAACCACTTGTCTACTCGAGTCTTTCTGTACTGCCGCCTGTACCTAAGTCTAGAACCCAGGGGCGTGGGAGCGATTCGAACCGCTCACAAACAGTCAGGGGCATAACTGACTGAGTGCACGCGCAACACCCGCCACCCCCTACACCAACCTACACAGAATCTCATACCCCATGGGAAACTCAAACACTGAGGACATTTCACTACAATTAAATAAGAGCTCAATAGCTCAGGAAACCATCCCAAAACCACTTTTCACATTCTTAAACAACTTCAACAGCTCAGGGAGCCATCCCAAAACCGCTTAAACAAATTACACAACTCAATGTTAAATCGAGCCTGCCAAAATCTAACAATAAATCTAAACTGATTTGGCACACAGACTAGCAGGCCTCGATTAGTATAATTGGAGGCCTGTTCAAGCAGTAAAACAGTTCAAACAGTTGAAACAGTTCCAAGTGCAAGTTGAAGAAAGGAGTTCAAGAAGAGCCATCATCGAGTAACATCAAGATCAAGGAGCAAGCATCTCGAAGCAGTTCTCTCTCTCTCGAAGAAGAAGTAACAAACCATCGAACACCTCGCGGCAACAAGGGCCCCACGAAACAACCAACCGAATATTACCCTCAGCCAACTGGGTAATATTGGGCCACCGCAACCAACCGAAAACCAACTCGGAAGAAACCGAAGATCTGCAAGTTTATTTCCACGCTACAAACTATGCTTACTTACCCCTGGTTAAGATTTTATTCAAAAAGACTCTAAGCCCTATTTCTAACCAAAGAAAATTGGGTACTCACCTGATAGATCCAATACGCATCCTACCACATCTGCGGACTCGCGAAGACTGACCAGATACACAGGTGAAGTCCTCCACCGCGTACCGGGTACAGCAGGCCCCAACCGACACATCTAGTGAACCCAGAAATCGTGAACCAGCTCAACTGTCAAGGAGTCGCTTGGTGAGCATTATCCCTGGTCCTTTAGAGCCTAACTTAGCTAGTAAGGTGGGATTGGGAGGGGTGAGATATTTGTCTACTGTAATTTTCCCTCGTGTATGTCGAAGTGTTTCCCCATTTTATTAGAGTGTTATTATTGTGTTGTATTTTCTTTCTCAAATAAAATTCAAAGTTCTTGCACCAAAACCAGTTGTCTGCTGCACTTTTATCACAACCCCCAAATAAGTCCAAGGTCTAGAACCAAGGGAGTGGGAGTGATTCGAACTGCTCAGGAGTCAGAGGTGAAGCTGACCCCACACACCACCCCCTGCAATACTAAAAGAGAGGAGGACAAACGGGAATCTGAATAACTTAGGAGGAGAATTTACAACACCCATCAGGAAGGCAGAAAGAAATTACAAAGTCAAAATATCAAGCAATCTAAAAAAAAACTAAAATGTGTTCTATAGAAACATAAATAACAAAAGGAAAATTAAAGTAGGGATAGGGCCACTAAGGATGAGCAAGATAAACTGACACAGAAATGGCAGAAGTATTGAATAACTACTTCACCTCAGTTTACACTAAAGAAGATAACAAATTAGACACTTCACTAGAAGAAGAGATTAAAAAGAATATTAATACATTTGGATAGAAAGGGAGAAAATAATGGACAAATTAGCAAAACTAAAACAGGATAAAACCCGAGATCCGGATGGGATACACCCACGCATACTCAAGGAGACTGGGGATGAGATAGCAGAGGCACTAGTTTATATATACAAAAGTTCCATAGAGGAGGGTTAGTGCCAGAGGACTGGCGGACAGCTAATGTTGTTCCTAGATACACAAAGGGAGATAGCACAAAACCTGGGAACAATAGACCAGTCAGCTTAACGTCAGTGGGAGGAAAGATACTGGAATCTAGACTAAAAGAAGTGAGAGAAGAGCATCTAGGGACAGAAAATATAATAAAAATAGTCAATATGGATTCCGACAGCCTAAGTCATGCTTAACTAACCTAATAGAATTCTTTGAAGAGCTAATTTACATTAATGATTTGGACATTGGAATAAGTAACTCAATATCAAAATTTGTAGATGATACCAAACTAACACTGTGGAAGATTGCAACACAATGCAAGAACACATTAGAAAACTTGCAGACTGGACAGTTAAATGACAAATGAACTTTAACAGATAAATGTGAGGTGATTCTCTTTGGTAGGAAAACAGAAACACACCGACACCTTAGAACACAAGAAACTGAATGGGGTAGAAGAGCAAAGGGATCTCGGGATACAGGTGAAAAAATCATTCAAAACAGCATCACAGGTCAGCAAAGCAATTAAAAATGATAACAAAACACTGGGATTTATTTCATGGGGTACAGAATTCAAAAGTAGAGAAGTTATGTTAAACATGTATAGGACCCTGGTCAGGCCACACTTAGAGCCCTGTGCACAATTCTGGTCTCCATACTATAAAAAGGACATAGAAACACTGGAGAAAGTGTAAAAAAGATTTACAAGGATGGTGCCAGGACTCAGACATTAAAGTTTTCAGGAAAGATTGAACAGGTTAGGCTTTCTTCTTTAGAAATGGGAAGACATAGAGGAGACTTGAGAGAGGCCTTTAAAATTATGAATGGTTTGGACAGAGTAGATGTGCTATAAAGTCGAAATTCTTCTTGTGCGAAGCAAACAGTGGATCGACATAAATCGGCCAGCAAGTTCTGGAGATTCGAATCTCACACCATATCTCAAACTCCCTGAACTTGCTCCCCGATTTGTACATTAATAAAGGCATTCTTTGTTAACACGCCGTTATTTTTACAGCAAGATTCGGCCCAATATCTATTTATAATGTAAACAACTGGCTCTACATTGTGTACTGATAATGTTAATTGATTGCTCTGTGACATCCTGTTCTGTTTTTCTGATTTTCTCACATTTAAGAGAAAAGGTTGAACAAACAAGTCTGTCGATCTCCAGACATTCCAGCTGATTATTCAGCTCCAATCCCTGTCCAGTATATACAACCACCATTTAATTGTGTGGTACTTTAGGGTCTGAATATCACTTTCCACCAGAATTACTGCTGTGGATCCAAGTATTGATTGTCAGTGTCTGTAATCTGGAACAATTGTGTGTAATTTCATATCTAACAGATGATTGATTTCAGAGAGATGGTTAAAGTTGTGAGACCCTGGTTGATATTTTTACTAGTTCTGGTTTACCTGACTGTGCAACCTCTGAAACAGGCTTGTCTTGTACATGAGCCATGTGTCCAAGGATGGAGAAGATGGCAAATCCAGCAAACACACTCGTAGCACAATTAACAACACAGACAATGATGGTATCTGTGTAGCAGTTATTGTGGAATTTGTTGTAGGAAGACAGTGTTGTTAAACTGCCCCAACCCACTGTGAGGGAAAAGAAAATTTGTGTTGCAGCATCTTTCCAGACCTGGAAAATAGAAGGTAGAATTAGTCAGCACCGGGAGATTTTACATCAACTGTTTCAGCTGTGGGAAGCTTACCTGATTCCAGCTACACAATCGTCGACTCCCCACCCATCCACCATCTGGATCTGTCTGACGACCATTGATGTGCCTCAATGCGGGTGTTCTCCACCATCGACCTCAAGTCAGCGTACCACCAGCTCCCTATCAGACCGGAGGACCGCCCGTACACCGCCTTCGAGGCGAACGGACGCCTCTACCAATTCCTCAGAGTCCCCTTTGGGGTGACGAATGGGGTCTCGGTCTTCCAGAGGGAGATGGACCGCATGGTCGATGACCACCACTTGCAGGCAACCTTCCCCTACCTCGACAACGTCACCATCTGCGGTCACAACCAGCAGGATCACGACTCGAACCTCGAGAGGTTCCTGAAAACCGCACAAAAACTCAACCTCACTTACAACGAGGACAAGTGCGTTTTCAACACCACGCACCTCTGCATACTAGGCAGCGTGGTGGAGAATGGGGAAATCGGACCAGACCCCGACCGATTGCGCCCCCTACGGCAGCTCCCCCTGCCCAACACTCCCAAAGCCCTGAAAAGGTGCCTGGGGTTATTTTCTTATTATGCCCAATGGGTCCCCAACTACTCCGACAAAGCCCGCCCCCTCTTGAAAGCATCCTCTTTTCCGCTCTCTGCTGAGGCCCACGCCGCCTTCAAAAGCAATAAGCGGGATATTGAGCGGGCCACGCTACAGGCAGTGGACGAGAACACTCCCTTTCAAGTGGAAAGTGATGCGTCTGACTTTGCCTTGGCGGCCACCCTCAACCAGGCGGGGCGGCCCGTAGCTTTCTTCTCGAGGACCCTCCAAGGGCCCGAGATCGGACACTCCTCCATGGAAAAGGAGGCCCAAGCCATCGTGGAGGCAGTGCGCCACTGGCGGCACTACCTAGCCGGCAAACGCTTCACCCTACTTACCGACCAGCGGTCGGTAGCGTTTATGTTCAATAATAAACAGAGGGGGAAGATTAAAAATTATACGATTCTTAGGTGGCGGATCGAGCTCTCCACCTTCGAGTATGACATCATTTACCGGCCAGGGGCCCTTAACGAATCCCCCGACGCCCTCTCATGAGGGATGTGTGCCAGCGCACCGGGGATCGGCTACAGACCCTCCACAACGACCTCTGCCACCCAGGGGTCACACGGCTGTTCCACTTCATAAAGTTCCGCAACTTACCCTACTTGATTGAGGAAGTTCGGTCTCTGACCAGGAACTGCCGCACTTGCGCTGAGTGCAAGCCTCGGTTCTACCGCCCAGATAGAGCCCACTTAATCAAAGCTACACGGCCCTTTGAGCGGCTCAGCTTAGATTTCAAGGGCCCCCTCCCGTCAGTCGACCGCAATGTTTACTTCCTGAACATTGTGGACGAATACTCCCGTTTCCCATTCGCCTTCCCCTGCCCAGACATGACCAGCGCCACGGTCATTAAATGCCTCAACAGCCTGTTCTGCCTGTTCGGTATGCCGAGCTACATCCATACGGATAGGGGGGCGTCCTTCATGAGTGAAGAGCTACGCCAGTACACGCTGTCCAGGGGGATCGCCACAAGCCGTACCACCAGCTACAACCCCCAGGGTAACGGCCAGGTGGAGCGAGAGAACGGGACAGTATGGAAAGCAGTCACTCTAGCTCTAAGGACCAAGGGCCTCCCTATCTCCCGCTGGCAGGAAGTCCTCCCAGATGTGCTCCATTCGATACGGTCGCTATTGTGTACTGCCACTAATGCCACGCCTCATGAACAAATGTTTGTCTTTCCCCGGAAATCCACCTCAGGCGTATCCATGCCGTCATGGCTCTCCACCCCAGGTCCGGTATTTGTACGAAGGCATGTGAGGGGCCACGAGATGGACCCCCTCATGGAGTCAGTGCACCTACTCCACGCCAACCCCCAATACGCGTATGTCCGGCACGCCGACGGAAGGGAGGACACGTGTCCATAAAAGACGTCGCCCCAGCTGGTAACGACAACAACCACGACAACAACAGCAACAACGATCACAGCAATTCTTGCCCAGCCACTATCCTTTCACCACCCCCGGAAGAACATCGACCAACGGTGCCCCCACCAACTACCCCTTCAACAACCCTGGCGGCGCCCCCGGCAGAGACCCAGGAGGCCACCGGGAACACCCAGCCGGCACAGAGGACTATCAAACCCCCGAACAGACTAAATCTGTAGAAGGGGTGAATGTGATGAAATATGCCATTCATCAGGCACTGTATTCCCTGTGTTTAGTTTAGTTTCAGTTTCAGTTCCTTACCTGTATTGTATTGTGTGTAGGGCTCCGCCCATACCTGGCCCCTACTTAAGCGGCTTTACCTTCAGGGTAGCCAGACCGCACACTGTGAGGGGCGGCTGGGACCCACCGTAATTGAGCGTGATGCTTTGGTGGTGGCACTGGAAATCCAGGCCCAAGATCACGCTCGCACATCGATTCTTCATGATTAGTAATTTAAAATTATCGTATACAGTTCCGTTAACGGACAATTGTACCGCGCAGTAACCCATAATGGTCGATGTCTGGGTTTTATCAGCCATAGAGATGGTGCCCCGAGCAGGGACCACTGTTAGAGAGAGTTGTTGTGCTAGTTCAGGGTGGATAAAACTCCGTGCTTCCACTGTCAATTAAACATTTAACCCCGCACCCGTTTACCTCGATGTCCACCATTGATTTGGATAGCGGGTGCGGTCTGGTCTGGTCCACTGTGACCGATGCCACTGTAGGGCCCTGATCGAGACAAGATGGCGTCCACGCTGTCTGCTCACAAGATGGCGGACCCCACGAGGTCGGGCAAGATGGCGTCCAAGATGGCCGCTCCCACGGCGCACACGCGGCGGTGGCGGGTTTTCCAGCGGGGTTCCCTCTGCACACCTTCCCGAAGTGCCTCTTCTTACCGCACTTAAAGCAGGTGGTGCCTTTCGCCAGGCACAGTTTTCTGAAGTGCTTCGGCTGCCCGCAGAAGTAGCAGTTGGGGCCCCGACGCGTCGCGGCTGTCGTAGGGCTTCTGGGGGGAGAGCGGGGCCCCGACGGTGTCGGGCTGCCGGGCGGGGAAGATGCCTTCCAAGATGGCGGCGCCCTTGGTGCACACGTGGCGGCGTGGGCGGTGCGGGCCGAAGAGTAGGCGTCCGAGTTTCTCTGGGCCACATCCAGGGATTGCGCTTTGTCCACAGCCTGTTTCAGGTCCAATCCCGTTTTTTCAAGTAGTCTCTGCCGGATGTAAGTGGAGCTGAGGCCTGCGATAAAGGCATCACGAACAAGCTCGTCAGTGTACACTGCGGCTTTTACATCTTGGCATTTGCAGTCTTTGCCAAGCGTTTTCAGGGTGACTAGGAACTCATCCAGCGATTCCCCAGGTCGCTGTGTGCGAGTAGCGAGCAGATGCCTAGCGTACACCTCGTTCGTAGGCTGCTGGTAATGCGCCTTTAGGATGTCGCAGGCGGCCGGGTACGTGTCGGCGTCTTGGAGGAGGGGGAAACCCGGTGGCTTACCCAATTCCGCAGGATTCCGAGTTTCATACTCTCAGCGTCCGTAGCGCCTGTGATGGCTGCGGAATTGTCCAGGAAGAATTCTATACACTTAAACCAGTGTCCGAATCGTGCCAATGCGTCCGAAGCATGCGGGTCCAAATCCAAACGTTCGGGTTTCAAGAGTTGGTCCATTGCGTTGAAAATTGAGTTAATAAAATTGATGTGCCTCAATGAATCCGAGACTCGACGTTAACGGAGCAAAGCAAGGCTTTTATTAACTCAGAAAGTAATACACATTGGAGAAGTGGCTCTCATCCAGAGATCTGCTGTACTGCTGTGAGACATGCTGGGGCTTGCTTAAGTAGGGGCCAGGTATGGGCGGAGCCCTACACACAATACAATACAGGTAAGGAAATGAAACTGAAACAAAACTAAACACAGGGAATACAGTGCCTGATGAATGGCATATTTCATCACAACCATCTCACTCCCCCCCGACCACCATCTCACTCCCCCCACGACCACCATCTCACTACCCCCCGACCACCATCTCAAACCCCCCGACCAACATCTTACTCCCCCCGACCACCATCTCCCCCCGACCACCATCTCACTCCCCCCGACCACCATCTCACTCCCCCCACGACCACCATCTCACTCCCCCTGACCACCATCTCACTCCCCCCAACGACCATCTCCCCCGACCGCCATCTCCCTCCACCCGACCACCATCTCACTCCCCCCAACGACCATCTCCCCCGACCGCCATCTCCCTCCACCCGACCACCATCTCACTCCCCCCGACCACCATCTCACTCCCCCCGACCACCACCTTAGTACCCCCGAACCACCATCTCACTCCCCCTGACCACCATCTCACTCCCCCTGACCACCATCTCACACCCCCCGACCACCATCTCACTCCCCCCCGACCACCATCTCACTCCCCCTGACCACCATCTCACTCCCCCTGACCACCATCTCACACCCCCCGACCACCATCTCACTCCCCCCCGACCACCATCTCACTCCCCCTGACCACCATCTCACTCCCCCTGACCACCATCTCACACCCCCCGACCACCATCTCACTCCCCCCGATACACCATCTCACTCCCCCTGACCACCATCTCACTCCCCCCAACCACCATGTCACACCCCCCAACCACCATGTCACACCCCCCGACCACAATCTCACTCCCACCGACCACCATCTCACTCCCCCTGACCACCATCTCACTCCCCCCAATGACCATCTCCCCCGACCGCCATCTCCCTCCACCCGAACACCATCTCCCCCCGACCACCATCTCCCCGCAAACACCATCTCAGCCCCCCTGACCACCATCTCACTCCCCCCCGACCACCATCTCACTCCCCCCGACCATCATCTCACTCCCCCCGACCACGATCTGCCCCGACCACCATCTCACTCCCCCCCGACCACCAGCTCACTCTCTCCGACCACCATCTCACTCCCCCCACCCACCATCTCATACCCCCCCGACCAACATCTCACTCCCCCCGACCACCATCTCCCTCCCCCCAACCACCATCTCCCCCAACCACCATCTTACTACCACCGACCACCATCTAACTCCCACCGCCCACCATCTCCCCCCGACCAAAACCTTACTCCCCCCGACCACCATCTCTCCCCCGACCACCAACTCACTCACCCCGAAAACCATCTCACTCCCCCCGACCACCATCTCACTCCACACTGACCACCATCTCACTCCCCCCGACCACCATCTCACTCCCCCCGACCACCAACTCCCTCCCCCCCGACCACCATCTCACTCACCCCGACCACCATCTCACTCCCCCCGACCACCATCTCACTCCACACTGACCACCATCTCACTCCCCCCGACCACCATCTCACTCCCCCCGACCACCAACTCCCTCCCCCCCGACCACCATCTCACTCACCCCGACCACCATCTCACTCCCCCCGACCAACATCTCACTCCCCCCGGCCTCCATCTCACTCTCCCAGACCACCATCTATCTCCGCCCCGACCACAATCTCACTCCCCCCGATCACCATCTCCCCCCGACCTCCATCTCACACACCCCAACCAACATCTCACTCCCCTGACCACCATCTCACTCCCCCCGACCACCATCTCACTCACCCCCCGACCAGCATCTCCCTCCCCCTGACCAACATCTCTCCCAAAACCCCATCTCAACCCCCCCGACCACCATCTCACTCCCCCCCGACCACCATCTCACTCCCCCCCGACCAACATCTCACTCCCCCCCGACCAACATCTCACTCCCCCCGACCACCATCTCACTCCCCCCCGACCAACATCTCCCTCCCCCGACCACCATCTCCCTCGCCCGACCGCCATCACACTCCCTCCGACCGCCATCTCCCTCCCCCCGACCTCCATCTCACACTCCCCGACCAACATATCACTCCCCCGACCGCCATCTCTCTCCCCGCCGACCACAATCTTACTCCCCCCGACCATCATCTCCCCCCCGAGCACCAGCTCTCTCCCCCCGACCACCATCTCCCACCGACCACTATCTCACTCCCCCCGACCACCATCTCACTCCCCCCAACCACCAGCTCCCACCCCCGCAGACCACCATCTCACTCCCCCCGACCACCAACTCACTCCACACTGACCACCATCTCACTCCCCCCGACCACCATCTCACTCCCCCCAACCACCAGCTCCCACCCCCGCAGACCACCATCTCACTCCCCCCGACCACCAACTCCCTCTCCCCCGACCACCATCTCACTCCCCCCGACCACCATCTCACATCCCCCCAACCACCATCTCACTCCTCCCAACCAACATCTCACTCCCGCCGGCCTCCATCTCACTCTCCCAGACCACCATCTATCTCCCCCCCGACCACCATCTCACTCCCCATGACCAACATCTCACTCCCCCCGACCACCATCTCCCTCCCCCGACCACCATCTCCCTCCCCCGACCGCCATCACAATCCCTCCGACCGCCATCTCACTCCCCCCGACCTCCATCTCACACACCCCGACCAACATCTCACTCCCCCGACCACCATCTCTCTCCCCCCTGACCACAATCTTACTCCCCCCGACCATCATCTCCCCCCGAGCACCATCTCTCTACCCCCGACCACTATCTCACTCCCCCCGACCAACATCTCACTCCCCCCGACCACAATCTCACACCCCCCAACCACCATCTCCCACCGACCACTATCTCACTCCCCCGACCACCATCTCACTCCCCCCGATCACCATCTCACTCCCCCTGACCACCATCTCTCCCAAAACCCCATCTCAACCCCCCCCGACCACCATCTCACTACCCCCCCGATCACCATCTCACTCCCCCCGACCACCATCTCACTCCCCCCCGACCACCATCTCACTCCCCCTGACCACAATCTCACTCCCCCCCGACCACCATCTCACTCCCCCTGACCACAATCTCGCTCCCCCCCGACCACCATCTCACTCCTCCCAAACCATCATCTCCCTCCCCCCGACCACCATCTCACTCCCCCCTGACCACCATCTCACTCCACACCGACCATCATCAAACACCCCCCGACCACCATCTCACTCCTCCCCACCATCATCTCACTCCCTCCGACCACCATCTCACTCTCCCTGACCACCGACCACCTTCTCACTGCCCCCCGACCACCATCTCACTCCCCCCGACCACCATCTCACTCCCCCCCGGCCACCATCTCACGCCACCTGACCACAATCTCACTCCCCACCGACCATCATGTCACTCCCCGCAAACCTCCATCTCCCTCCCCCCAACTGCCATCTCCCCCGAACACCATCTCACTCCCCGCGACCATCTTCTCACTCCACACTGACCACCATCTCACTCCCCCCGGCTACCATCTCACTGGCCCCTGACCATCATCTCACTGCCCCCTGTCCTCCATCTCACAACCCGCGACCATCATCTCCCTCCCCCTGACCACCATCTCCCCCTGACCACCATCTCACTCCCCCCGACCACCATCTCACTCCATCTGACCACCATCTCACTGCCCCCCGACCACCATCTCACTACCTCCGACCACCATCTCACTCCCCCTGGCCACCATCTCCCCCTGTCCACCATCTCATTCTCCCCCCGACCAAAATCTCACTCCCCCCCAACCACCATCTCACTCCCCCCGACCACAATCTCACTCCCCCGACCACCATCTTCCCCCGACCACCATCTCACTCCTCCCGACCACCATCTCACTCCCCCCGAACACCATTTCTCCCCAACCACCATCTCCTCCAACTAACATCTCCCAAAACCACCATCTCACTCCCCCCGACCATCATCTCTCCCCCGACCACCATCACACTCACCCCGACCAATCATCTCACTGCCCCCGAAAAACCATCTCACTCCCCCCGACCACCATCTCACTCCCACCGACCGCCATCTCACTTCTCCCGACCACCATCTCACTCCCACCGACCGCCATCTCACTCTCCCCGACCACCATCTCACTCCCACCGACCGCCATCTCACTTCTCCCGACCACCATCTCACTCCCCCCGACCACCATCTCACTCACCCTGACCACCATCTCCCCCCCGACCACCATCTCACTTCCGCCGGCCTCCATCTCACTCCCCCCGACCACCATCTCACTCCCCCGACCACCATCTCACTTCCCCTGACCACCATCTCACTCCCCCCGACCACCATCTCCCCCCCGACCACCATCTCACTCCCCCCAACCACCATCTCACTCACCCCGACCACCATCTCACTCCCCCCGACCACCATCTCACTCACCCCGACCACCATCTCACTCCCCCTGACCAACAATCACTCCCCCCGACCAAGATCTCACTCCCCCCGACCACCATCCCACTCCCCCCGACCACTATCTCACTCCCCCCGACCACCATCTCACTCCCCCCGACCACCATCTCACTCCCCCCGACCTCCATCTCACTCCCCCCGACCACCATCTCACTCCCCCCGACCACCATCTCACTCCCCCCGACCTCCATCTCACTCCCCCCGACCACCATCTCACTCCCCCCGACCTCCATCTCACTCCCCCCGACCACCATCTCCCCCCGACTACCATCTCCCTCCCACCGACCACCATCTCACTCCCCCCTGACCAACATCTCACTCCCCCTGACCAACATCTCACTCCCCCTGACCAGCAACTCACTCCCCCTGTCCACCACCTCACTCCCATCGACCACCACCTCACTCCCCCCGACCACCATCTCACTCCCCCCGACCACCATCTCACTCCCCCCGACCACCATCTCACTCCCCCCGACCACCATCTCACCCCCGACCACCATCTCACTCCCCCCGACCACCATCTCACTCCCACCTGACCACCATCTCACTCCCCCCTGACCACCATCTCACTCCCCCCGACCACCATCTCACTCCCACTTGACCACCATCTCACTCCCCCCTGACCACCATCTGACTCCCCCGACCACCATCTCACTCCCACCTGACCACCATCTCACTCCCCCCGACCACCAGCTCACCCCCGACCACCATCTCACTCCCCCCTGACCACCATCTCACTCCCACCTGACCACCATCTCACTCCCCCCGACCACCATCTCACTCCCACCTGACCACCATCTCACCCCCGACCACCATCTCACTCCCCCCGACCACCATCTGCCCCCGACCACCATCTCCCCTCGACCACCATCTCACTCCCACCGACCACCATCTCACTCCCCCCCGACAAACATCTCACTTTCCCTGAGCACCAACTCACTCCCCCCGTCCACCATCTCATTCCCCCCGACCACCATCTTGTTCCCCCTGACCACCATCTCACTCCCCCGACCACCATCTCACTCCCCCCGACCACCATCACCCCACCGACCACCATCTCACTCCCACCGACCACCATCTCACTCCCCCGACCACCATCTCCCCCCCGACCACCATCTCCGCCCCGACCACAATCTCACTCCCCCCGACCACCATCTCACTCCCCCCGACCACCATCTCACTCCCCCCGACCACCATCTCACTCCCCACGACCACCACCTCACTCCCCCCCAACCACCATCTCTCCCCCCGACCACCATCTCACTCCCCCCTGACCACCACCTCCCCCCGACCACCATCTCACTCCCCCCCGACCAACATCTCACTCCCCCCGACCAGCATCTCACTCCCCCCTGACCACCATCTCCCCCCGACCACCATCTCACTACCCCACCAACCACCATCTCACTCCCCCCGACCACCATCTCAGTCCCCCCAACCACCATCTCTCTCCCCACGACCACCATCTCACTACCCCCTACCACCTTCTCACGCCCCCCGACCACCATCTCACTCCATCCGACCACCATCTCTCCCCCCGACAACCATCTCCCCGCGACCACCATCTCACTCCCCCCGACCAGCACCTCACTCCCCCCCCGACCACCATCTCCCCCGACCACCATATTACTCCCCCCGACCACCATCACACTCCCGAACAGCATCTCACTTCCCCCGACCACCATCTCGCTCTCCCCGACCAACATTTCATTCTCCGCGACCACCATCTCACTCCCCCCGACCACCATCTCACTCCCCCCGACCACCATCCCACTACCCCCTGTTAAATTCATGAATCTTGATGTATGGTGTCCTTGAAGAAATAGACAGCGACTGCAGAGGAACAATCAACAGGTGTTTACTGGGTGAGGGTTACTCTAAAACTTACAGTACAGATCCCTACTCAGGGTTTATGTACAGGTGTGGTCACTGCCGGTACTACAGTATACAGGAGCTGTAAACAGTAGTTCTCCCCTTAAAGGTACATACACTACAATTCCTCCCCTTTTAGATTAACAGTACCATAACATTCATTTAACAATTAATACTTTTAACATGCAACATTAACTGAAAATAGTCCATTTGTAAATTCAGTCTTTGGGGCGGCTTCCTGATCCTTTCTGGATAGCGCCTTTCCTGAGTGTCTTGCTCTTGGTGCGGAGGCAATTCTGGCCCCCTGTCGTCGGTTGGTTCATCAACTTCCGATGCTACTGTTTCTGGGGTAGATGCTACCTGTATATCGGGTTCATCACCAGGTACGCGAGACATGGGGTTGACTCGTTCCTGTGACTCTAGGATCTGGTCGACATGGCGTCTCACAATGTTCTCCCCAACATCCACTGTGTACATTAGTGGCCCCTGCCGTGTGCCTATCGTTCCTGGTTGCCATTTCTCTGTTCGGTAGTCGCGGGCCAAGACTGGTTGCCCTACATTGAAGCTCCTTGTCGGCTTCTCATTGATGTGCTGGAATTGCTTATTCTCAACACCTCTTCGTACATTTGGTGTGAGCAAATCCAGACAAGATCTCAACCTTCGGTTAAAGAACATCATGGCCGGGGTCTGGTTGGTGACTGCATGTGTCTCATTTCTGTAGGCTAACAGGAAATTGTCCACCTGTGCTGCAGTGGAATGTGATCATCGCACATGGCCCTTACTGCCTTTTTAAAGGTTTGTACGAACCTCTCAGCCCATCCATTTGTGGCTGGATGATACGGGGCGGATGTGTAATGCCTTACCCCATTCCTTTTCATAAATTTCCGAAACTCTTCGGACACAAACTGTGGTCCGTTATCAGAGCAAACCTGCTCTGGCAAGCTGTTCCTGGCAAATATGGTCCGTAGGACTGCAATCGTTTTCTCCGTGGTGGTGGAGGACATTTTGATCACTTCATGCCATTTCAAGTGCGCATCCACGGCTATTAAAAACATTGAGTCCATGAATGGGCCAGCAAAATCAATATGCACCCGTTGCCATGAAGAAGAGGGCCACTCCCATGGGTGTAGAAGGGCATGTGGTGGTGCATTTTGGACCTTCTGGCATCCTGAGCAGCTCTTTGTCAGGTCCTCGATTTGCTGATCGATCCCCAGCCACCAAACATAAGCCCTAGCAAGGCTTTTCATTTTCACCCCTCCCAAATGGCCTTCGTGAAGCTCATTGAGCACTCTCTCCCTTAACTTGGGTGGAATTACCACTCGGGATCCACACATCAAGGTCCCCTGGCATACTGACAGCTGTTCTCTTCTGGATGAGAATGCTGGCAACAGTGAGTCGCCATGTGTAGGCCATCCCTTCACCGTCAAGTCATATACCCGAGACAGTGTCGGGTCATTTCGGGTCTCCTTCTCTATATCCGTGTTAGTTACTGGCAAGCGTTCAATTATAGTCGAATAAAATATTTCGACAGTGTCCACTGCTGGTCCTTCCTCCACCGTAGGCAGTGGCAGGCGTGATATCCCATCAGCGTTTCCATGCTGTTTCGTGCCCTTATACTCTATTTCATATTGGTTCACCCCTAGAAAAAGGGACCATCTTTGTAGCCATTGCTCAATCATCACCGGAACGCCCTTCTTTGGATTAAAGATGGAGACAAGTGGTTGGTGGTCAGTCAGCAAGGTGAACTTCTGCCCGTGCAGATAGTGGTTGAACTTTTTCACTCCCCACACTAGGCTGAGGGCCTCCCTGTCAATCTGGGCATAGTTACGCTCGGCTGAGGTTAGTGACCGAGACGCAAAGGCTACTGGCCTCTCCGAGCCATCCGGGAATTTGTGCGACAGCACTGCTCCAATACCATAGGGTGATACATCACACGCCAACCGAATTGGTAGTGCTGGGTTGAAATGAGCCAACACCTCTTTTGATGTGATCAATTCTTTGCACTTCTGTAAAGCTCGTTTACATTCGTCATTCCACTTCCATGGTACCCCCGTTTGCAGTAGGGTGTTCAGTGGGTGTAGTACTGTAGACAAATTTGGCAAGAACTTATGGTAGTAGTTCACCAGCCTGAGGAACGACCTCAGTTGTGACACATTTTCCGGTGCTGGAGCCTTGACTGCTGCCTCAATCTTTTCAGGGGACTTATGTAACGCCTCTTCATCAATAACGTGGCCACAATACGAGATCTGCTTCAGGAAAAACTCGCATTTGTGGCGATTAGCTCGGAGCCCATATTCCTTCAATTTAGTGAGCACCTGCTCCAGGTTGGCGAGGTGATCACTGTCATTTTCGCCCGTGACCAGGATGTCGTCCAAATAACACTGGGGCCCTTGCAGGACTTGATCCATTGCCCTTTGCCAAATAGCCGGAGCTGAAGCTACCCCGAACACCAGCCAATTGTATTAGTAGAGACCTTTATGAGTGTTGATCGTGAGGTACTGTTTCGAGGCTTCTTCTACCTCCATTTGCAGGTACGCCTGGGCCAGATCAATCTTAGTGAAGCGTTTTCCTCCAGATAGCGAGGCGAAAAGATTTTCAATCCGCGGAAGCGTATATTGTACTGTGTGAAGGATTGGGTTCACTGTCACCTTAAAGTCCCCACGGATGCGAACCTTCTTTGGTTCCCCAGGCGTATTACTCAATGACCTCTTCATTACCGGAACGATGGGTGTAGCCCACTCATTCCAGTCCCCTTTGGACAGTACTCCAGAATGTTCCAAACCTTCCAGCTCTGCTTCGACGGCTGGGGGGATCGCATAAGGCACCGGTCTGGCCTTAAAAAACTTTGGGCTTGCATTTTCCTCTATTTTGATCGTCGCTGTTATGCCTTTTAGTGTTCCGAGTCCCTCCTGGAACACTTATTGCGCGTCAGTTAGCATTTTTGACAGTCGTCCAGGTGTGACGTCGTCATCCTTTTTGGCATCTACAGTCAGTGCTTGTATGGAATGCCAATCCAGCTGTATCTTCCGGATCCATTCACGTCCTAGTAGTGGTGGTCCTCCATCTGGCAATACATATAGGTCCATTTTTGGTGTTTCCTTGCCGTTATATATAACGTTCACCCTTATTTTTCCTTTGGAGTAGAATTTTTGCCCCGTGTATGTCTTCAAGACAATCTCTGTATCTCTCAAGGGTATATGTGAGAATAGACGCTTGTAGTCCCTTCGGTTTATGACTGTTAGGGCTGATCCAGTGTCCTATTCCATTTTCACTTGGACTCCGTCTATCTTGAGCGTGACCCAGATAGTTTGGTGATCCTCCATTTTGATTACATTATGTAGTTTCAGACAACCC
The DNA here is from genome assembly GCF_052327205.1 of Somniosus microcephalus. Lineage (NCBI taxonomy): Eukaryota > Metazoa > Chordata > Chondrichthyes > Squaliformes > Somniosidae > Somniosus > Somniosus microcephalus. The sequence continues at coordinate 335,576,856 of NC_140987.1, read as the reverse complement.
AACTCCTTGCTTCCGGAGTCTGTATCACTTTTCTGTTCATCTGAACTACTCTCCGTCACCTTATGTACCTTTTTGTACTTCTCCTGTGGAGATTTCTTGCTGCTGGTTTCCTTTCCCGACCTGCAGACTCTTGCTATGTGTCCTACTTTTCCACACTGTCTGCACACTTGGTCCTTGAACCAACAATCCTTCTGGTCGTGTGTTGTTCTGCCGCAACGATAACACCTCACTGCTCCATATGACATTTCATTTGTGCCATATTCTTGTGGTCTCCGTTGTATCTCTGCAGCGCCCCGTGCGGCTGCTTCGTGTGATACTGCCATGTTGAAAGTCTTGTCCAGTGTAAGATCCTTTTCTGGTAGAAGCCGTTTCTGGGTTCCTTCACTTTGAAGCCCACACACAAACTTGTCCCTTAACGTATCTGCTAGTCCCGTTCCAAACTGGCAGTGTTTCGATAGCTTGCACAGTTCCGTTAAATACTCAGCATTACTTTCGTCTTTATGCTGGTTCCTTTTGCGAAACTTAAATCTTTCTGCTATCAGCAGCGGTGTGGGGTTTAAGTGGTCCTGTAGGATTGCCACTATGCTTTCAAAATCCTTTTCCACCGGCTTCTCTGGGGTTACTAGGTTTTGCAGTAAGCCATACATTTTTGCACCCATGGAATTCAACAATACCAGTGCTTTCCTGGCATCTGGCACTTCATTCGCCTTGCAGTACACTTCTATGCGTTCTACATATGTCGCCCAATCTTCGACTTCATTGTCGAACGCTGTGACACTGCCACTCTTCGGCATCCCTGGGTGTGGTTAGACTGGCTAAAAATGGCGTCTGCCGCGCCCCCCCTTCTTCTCCGCTGTGGCTCAAATGGCATCTCCCGCGCTTTCATTTCTAACCCCACGGACGCTGCTCAGCCCTTGAACACTGGCCACGCTCTGCACGTTTTCCTGCGCGCCTCTCTTGTTGACGCTGCTCGGTCTGAACCCCGGCTGCGCCCTGTGCGCTTTACCCTCTCTCTCTGCTCCCGTCGATGCTGCTCGCCCTTTTCCTGTGCCGTCGGTCGTCTCTAGCCGCCGCTGTGCGGGAAGGGTCTGCACCGTACCTGTTGCCAGCCCGCCTCGCTGGAGTCTCCGCCGGATGGTCAATGCCCGTGTCTCTGGAATCGGTCTACCTCTGCAGAGTTGCAGGTAGGTTTGAATCGCCTCATCGCCAATGTTAAATCCGTGAATCTTGATGTATGGTGTCCTCAAGAAATAGACAGAGACTGCAGAGTAACAATCAACAGGTGTTTACTGGGTGAGGGTTACTTTAAAACTAACAGTACAGATCCCTACTCAGGGTTTCTATACAGGTGTGGTCACTGCCAGTACTACAGTATACAGGAGCTGTATAAAGTAGTTCTCCCCTTAAAGGTACATACACTACACCCCCGACCAACATCTCACTCCCCCCGACCAACATCTCACTCCCCCCGAACACCATCTCACTCCCCCCGACCACCATCTCTCTCCCCCCCCGACCACCATCTCACTCCCTCCGACCACCATCTCACTCTCCCCAACCATCATCTCACTTCTCCTGACCACCATCTCACTCCCCCCCGACCACCATCTCACTCCCCCCGACCAGCATCTCACTACCCCCGACCACCATCTCACTCCCCCTGACCACCATCTCACCCCCCCCGGCCTCCATCTCACTCCCCCCGACCACCATCTTACTCCACCCGACCACCATCTCTCTCCCCCCCCCGACCACCATCTCACTCCCTCCGACCACCATCTCACTCTCCCCAACCATCATCTCACTCCTCCTGACCACCATCTCACTCCCCCCCGACCACCATCTCACTCCCCCCGACCAGCATCTCACTCCCCCCCGACCACCATCTCACTCCCCCCGACCACCATCTCACTCCCCCCGGCCTCCATCTCACTCCCCCCGACCACCATCTTACTCCACCCGACCACCATCTCTCTCCCCCCCCGACCACCATCTCACTCCCCCCGACCACCATCTCACTCTCCCCGACCACCATCTCACTCTCCCCGACCACCATCTCACTCCCCCCGACCACCATCTCACTCCTCCCGACCACCATCTCACTCCCCCCGGCCTCCATCTCACTCCCCCCAACCACCATCTCACTCCCCCGACCACCATCTCACTCTCCCCGACCACCATCTCACTCCCCCCAACCACCATCTCACTCCCCCCGATCACCATCTCTATAGTAACCTGGGATGTTATGACTAAGGTTATCCACCAGGTGGTGCTGTAGCCAATGCTGCTACTAAGTTCAGAGGTTTGCTTCCTGTTAAGGTCGGAGGTTTGCTTCCTGTATAGGTCAGCCCAAGGTGGAAAGCAGGATGCTGATGCAGGCTGTCTGTAAACGTGTTTCCCAGTTGTTAATAAAGTACTCGTGTTAATTCTACGATATCGCCTCTTTGAGTCCTTGTTCCACTTAATGGATTTATCACATTAGGCGACGAGGCAACTTAAGGACCCTGCATAAAGAAGAAAAGTCTGCCGGAACGTTTAAACAACAAAATCACGAGCTAAAGTTAGCTACAAGCTGGAAGAGAGCATGGCTGTCACGGTAGGAACGGTTTTCACTTTTGATATTCAAGCACAAACCTGGGAAGAATACTGTGAAGTGTTGGGTTATTTTTTCGAAGCAAATGAAATAAATGATGCCGGAAAAAGGAAAGCCATTCTTCTTAGTTCAGTGGGAAGCCAAACCTACAGTTTGATGAAAAATCTGCTCAGCCCTGAAAAGCCTGGAGACAAATCATTTGTTGAATTAGTGGCTTTGCTAAAAGAACATTTCAACCTTAAGCCTAGTGAGGTTGTACAGCGGTTCAAGTTTAATTCAAGGAACAGGGAAGAGGAAGAGAGCGTAATGGACTATGTAGTGGTGTTGCGTAAATTAGCACAAGATTGCAATTATGGGAACAACCTGAAGGAAATGCTGCGAGATAGGCTAGTTTGCGGAATTATGGACAACCGAATGCAACGTAGATTATTATCCGAGACTGGGCTTACTTATGAAAAAGCATTGGAACTTGCTCAAGCCATAGAGACAGCGAACTGAGATGTAAAAGAAATACAGGGTTCAGACAGGGCTAATGCTACGCAAGTTGCAGGTCAGGTTGTTGTGCACAAGTTGAACATGCGTCAGAAACCACAACATGAGCATGTGAAGGCATGTTATCGATGCAAGGGCGATCACCTGGCAAGTGAATGCCGGTTTCTGGAGGAAAAGTGCTACAAGTGTGGGAAACAAGGACACATAAAACGAGCTTGCAGGGCGAAATCACCTGTGGAGAAATCCAAACCAAAAGGGGGAGGACAGCAAAACCAAGGGCGAGAAGTGAAAAAACATGGAGCACACCACATCAGCGGGGAAGCTGAGGAAGAAGAGGACATGATCATAATGTATAGCATGTTAGAGAACATTCCAAAAGTGGCTCCTATCACATTGCAACTGACAGTAAATGACTCTAAGGTGAACTTTGAAGTGGATACAGGGTGCAGCGTGACCATAATGAACAAGGCAGAGTACTCAAAATTGTGGAACCGTGCAAAACTTCCAGAGTTAAAGCCTTGCTCCCTGCATCTTAAAACATATACAGGTGAACGAGTAGCGACATTAGGTACAGCTAAGGTAACTGTGCAACACAGGGACACAGTGGAACAGCTACCTGTAGTTATAGTATCGGGTACCGGACCAAACCTGTTAGGTCGGGGCTGGATAAAAGAACTTAAATTAGACTGGGGAGCAGTGCATCAAATAGATGCGGGCAAACAGTTGACTTTGCAAGAAGTGTTGAGTGAACATGAGAGTGTGTTCAAGGAGGAACTTGCCACATTTAATGGCCCCCCAGCTAAGATTTATGTAGACAAGGAGGCACCGCCAAGGTTTTTTAAACAATGACCTGTGCCTTATGCCATGAAGCCAAAGGTAGAGGCTGAGCTTGGCCATCTATTGAGAGAGAACATACTGGAGCCGGTGAAATGTTCGGAATGGGCAGCTTCCATAGTACTTGTGTTAAAACCAGACAATTCGGTAAGACTCTGTGGAGACTATAAATTGACTGTCAATCGGGTGTCCAAACTAGAGCAGTATCCTATTCCCAAAACAGAGGATCTCTTTGCAAACCTGGCTGGAGGAAAGAAATTCACAAAGTTGGATATGAGTCATGCCTACTTGCAGATTACACTGGATGACGAATCAAAGAAGTATGTCACCATAAATACACACAAGGGCTTGTTTACATATATCCGCTTACCGTTTGGTGTCTCATCTAGTCCAGCTATCTTCCAGAGGACAATCGATGATGTACTGCAAAGGATTACACATGTTTCCATCTATCTGGATGACAGTCTGGTGACGGGAAGAACCGATCAGGAGCATCTGCGCACTCTGAGAGAGGTACTACAGAGATTGCAGAGGGCAGGGTTCTGGTTCAAGAGGAGTAAGTGCACTTTCCTGGGGAATGAGGCAGTGTTCCTGGGACACAGAGTGGACACCACCGGGCTCCATCCACTCAAGGAGAAGGTACAAGCACTGCAGGATGCCCCTGCTCCTGCAAATGTGGCTGAGTTAAAAGCTTACCTGGGACTGCTGAACTATTGTAACAGGTTTTTACCAAACTTGTCAACTGTGTTAGCACCCCTTCACCAACTATTGTGCAAGGAGACACAGTGGCAGTGGGGAGAGGAGCAGGGGGTTTCATTTGAACAGTCCAAGAAACTGATGCTGTCGTCAGATGTGCTGGTTCACTACAATGCAGAGAAAGACATCATTCTCTCTTGTGACGCTTCACCTTATGGGGTGGGGGCAGTTCTTTCACACTGCATGGAAGATGGAACTGAAAGACCAATAGGGTTTATGTCCCGAACTCTAACACCAGTGGAAAAAAACTATTCCCAGTTAGACAAAGAGGGGTTAGCAGTAATGTTTGGGTTACAGAGGTTCCACAAGTACATATATGGCAGGAAGTTCACCATATGCACCGATCATAAACCTCTTCTCTCTCTTTTCAATGAAATGAAAGCAGTTCCACAGATGGTGTCACCCCAGATCCAGAGGTGGGCAGTGACGTTGAGGGCATATGAGTATGTCATCATCTACAAGGCGGGCAAGTACCATGGGAACGCAGATGCCTTGAGTCATCTTCCACTGCCAGGCACACCTATCCGTGCAGCTCCAGAGGACAGAGTTTTGATGTTGGAGGACACTGACACGGCACTTGTGACTGCAGAGCAAGTAAGAACATGGACAGGTAAAGATCCAGTACTGTCTAGAGTTCGAGAATATGTGGTGAGGGGATGGCCACAGCATCCGGAAGGGGCTGACTTCACACCCTACAGTGTCAGGAAAACAGAGCTGAGTGTGCAGGATGGTTGCGTGTTGTGGGGAGCACGAGAGATTATTCCACGGCCAGCACGACAGTCTATCCTAGCGCAACTACATCAGTGTCATCCTGGGGTCTCGCGTATGAAAGCCTTGGCTAGGAGTTACTTGTGGTGGCCAAAGCTAGATGAGGAGATAGAAAATCTAGTCTTAGACATGCAGCACTTGTCAGGAACACCAGAAGGCACCAGCAGTGGCTCCTCTCCACCCCTGGGAGTGGCCGGATAAACCATGGAGAGGATTGCACTTAGATTATGCGGGTCCATTCATGGGGAAGATGTTCCTCATAATCATTGATGCACATTCCAAATGGATGGATGTTTATCCTGTAAATTCTGCTTCCACCACTACTACTATAGACTGCCTGCGTCGGAGCTTCGGTAATCAAGGGCTACCGGAGATCGTGGTGAGTGACAATGCCACTTGTTTTGTGAGTACAGAGACAAAATAGTTCTTGAGAAAAAATGGCATAGTGCAGGTGATCTCAGCTCCATATCATCTGTCCTCGAATGGACTTGCGGAGAGAGCCATACAAACATTTAAGGAGATGATGAAAAAAAGTGCAGAAGGGAGTTTAGCAGCCAAAGTGTCACGGGTTCTGTTCAGCTACAGAATAACACCTCAATCCACCACAGGACTCGCTCCTGCTGAGATGTTATTAGGTCGTAGACTACGCTCCACTCTTGACCTTGTCCACCCAGATCTAAAAAGGAAAATGGAAAACAGACAAAACAAACAAAAAGAGAACCATGACAAAAGAACAAAGACCAAAGTTTTGGAGAAGGAAATGCGATCCTTACCAGGAATTTCAGTTATGGACCAAAGTGGATTCCTGGCTTCATAGACTCAATGACAGGTCCAGTATCATACAAGGTCATGTTGGGAGATGGTAGGGTAGTACGCAGACATGTAGATCAGATACTTACCAGACAAGGGGAAATTGAAATGAAGGTTCCAGATGCAATGACTGAAGACAGGGTTGCCCCCAGTTATCCAAGTGCATCTGTGGTGCCACCACCAGGGACAGAGATAATTCCACAGGAACCTATCCATCAAGAGCAAACCATCGTTGCAGAGTCAGATACTCTGAGCACTGCTCAGGAGCAGCTGGTGGCTTCACCACAAACAAGCAGGGACTTTACTGTTAGACGTTCACAATGGACTCGCAAGCCACCAGAGAGATTGATACTGAACTGTTAGATTCGTCAAGTATGGAACATGCTGAATGGAGATTCCTTATGTGACCCTCAGGAATGGTTGTTTGTTAAGAAATTCATACTGAAATCTTAAGGGAGGAGGGATATAGTAATCTGGGATGTTATGATTAAGGTTATCCACCAGGTGGTGCTGTAGCCAATGCTGCTACTAAGGTCAGAGGTTTGCTTCCTGTTAAGGTCAGAAGTTTGCTTCCTGTATAGGTCAGCACAAGGTGGAATGCAGGATGCTGATGCAGGCTGTCTGTAAACGTGTTTCCCAGTTGTTAATAAAGTACTCGTGTTAATTCTACGATATCGCCTCTTTGAGTCCTTGTTCCACTTAATGGATTTATCAAAATCTCCCCCCGACCACCATCTCACTCCCCCGACCACCATCTCACTCCACCTGACCACCAGCTCACTCCCCCCGACCACCATCTCACTCCCCCCGACCACCATCTCCCTCTGACCACCATCTCCCTCCCCCTGACCACCACCTCCCCCCGACCACCATCTCACTCCCCCCTGACCACCATCTCACTCCCCCCTGACCACCATCTCACTCCCCCCGACCACCATCTCACTCCCCCCGACCACCATCTCACTCCTCCCGACCACCATCTCACTCTCCCCCGACCACCATCTCACTCCTCCCGACCAACATCTCACTCCTCCCGACCACCATCTCACTCTCCCCTGACCACCATCTCCCGCCGACCACCATCTCACTCCCCCCGACCACCATCTCACTCCCTCCGACCACCATCTCCCCCCGACCACCATCTCCCCCCGACCACCATCTCACTCCCCCCGACCACCATCTCACTTCCCCCCGTCCACCATCTCACTCCCCCCGACCACCATCTCACTCCAACCCAACCACCATCTCACTCCCCCCGACCACCATCCCACTCCCCCTCGACCACCAACTCCCCCCGACCACCATCTCGCTCCCCCCAACCAACATCTCACTAACCCCGACCTCCATCTCACTCCCCCAGACCACCATCTCCCCGCTGACCACCATTTCACTCACCCCGACCACCATCTCCCCCCGACCACCATCTCACTCCAACCCAACCACCATCTCACTCCCCCCGACCACCATCTCACTCCCCCCGACCACCATCTCACTCCAACCCAACCACCATCTCACTCCCCCCGACCACCATCCCACTCCCCCTCGACCACCAACTCCCCCCGACCACCATCTCGCTCCCCCCAACCAACATCTCACTCCCCCCGACCTCCATCTCACTCCCCCAGACCACCATCTCCCCGCTGACCACCATTTCACTCACCCCGACCACCATCTCCCCCCGACCACCATCTCACTCCCCCCGACCATCCTCTCGATGCTATCCCCCCACCACTATCTCACTCCCCCCCGACCACCATCTCACTCCCCCACCACCATGGAATGCTCATGCATTAACCATTAGCCATTAGTCCTTATCCCAAGGATTCAGGTAAAACTTCCTCCTGATTCCCTGAACCAAACTACAATGACTGAAATCTTTCCTTTCAGTGAACAACAACCCAAAAGCAACACTCAGGCCTTTAACTGAATATCTCAAAGGCCCAGGACATAAATAAAAAGAAACATGAAATAGTTTGACTGAAAATTACAGCTGGAATTCTGTGGATTATCCTGGTGTGTTTACCTCAGCATCAGCCAGTTTGGAGAAGTCTGACTGGCTTCCAATGTAGAATTCAATTCCTTTATAGGCTCCCTCCAGGGTAACTCCTCGGATCAGAAGTATGGTCAGAACCACATAAGGGAATGTCGCCGTGAAATACACCACCTGACCATGGAGAGTAGCTCGTTAGATTTTCCTGTATTGCTGGTACAACATTTACATTATTGAATCTAATTGAATAGAAAACTAATAGGATTGTAATCAAAGCAGAGAATGAAGCAGAACACAATTGGAGGAGTAATAACTACATGAAGGGTATATTTAACCCTGAGCTGCATATTGTAACTGAAGTTAAAAAGCACAATATTATTCTAACTTATTGAGATCTCACATTCAGGTAAGTAACACATTTAAACAGGAGAATAGATTGGGGTGTGATCAATCATAGTATCATAGAAATTTACAGCACAGATGGAGGCCATTCGGCCCATCTTGTCCATGCCGGCCGACAACGTGCTATCCACCCTAATCCCACTTTCTAGCGCTTGATCCACAGCCTTGTTGGTTCAGCACTTCAACTACATATCCAAGTACTTTCTAAATATGATGCGGGCCTCTGCCTCTACCATCCTGTCAGGCAGTGAGTTCCAGACCCCCACCACCCTCTTGGTGAAACATCTCTCCTCAAATTCCCTCTAAACTTCCTACCAATTACTCTAAATCCAAGCCCCCTGGTTATTGACCCTTCTGCTAAGAGAAATAGGTCCTTCCTATCCTCTCTAGCTAGGCTCCTCATAACTTTAATCACCTCAATTAGGTCACCCCTCAGCCTCCTCTGTTTCAAAGAAAACAACTCCAGCCTATCCAATCTTTCCTTATAGCTAAAATTCCCTAACCCAGGCAACATCCTCGTAAATCTCCTCTGCACCCCCTCTAGTGAAATCACATCCTTCCTGTAATGCGGTGACCAGAACTGCACGCAGTATCCTAGCTGTGGCCTAACTAGTGCTTTATACTTTTCAAGCATAACCTCCCTGCTCTTATATTCTATGACTCTGCTAATACGGGCAAGTATCCCTTATGCCTTCTTAACCACTTTATCTACCTGTCCTGCTACCTTCAGGGATCCATGGACATGCACTCCAAGGTCCCTCTGATCATCTGCACTTCTCAGTGTCCTACCATTTATAGTGTATTCCCTTGCCTTGTTAGCCCTCCCCAAATACATTACCTCACACTTCTCCAGATTGAATTCCATTTGCCACTGTTCTGCCCACCTGACCAGTCCATTAATATCTTCCTGCAATCTGCAGCTTTCTTCTTCATTATCAACCATACGGCCAATTTTTGTATCGTCTGCAAACTTCTTAATCATACTTCCTACATTCAAGTCCAAATCATTGATATATGCCACAAAAAGCAAAGGACCCTGTTGTATCTATATGCTTTAATGCATTCAATCAAGCATGTAGATACGTCAAATTAAATCAGAGTCAGGCAGACAGGCTTATAACTGTGATGTTCACTTTATTGCGTAAAATGGCCGACTGCCGTTTTCCCAGGTAATTCCCATAATGCAATGCATATTACATTAACGTATTGACTGGTGTCAAACTCGCAATCAATACACGATATCCCCCTTTTCCTTGGAAACAAACTTGCAGTTTACAAACAGTTGGTTACAATAACACTGCATAATTTATTTGGTTTATAAACTTTTTACAAACTTGTGCCTTACTACGCAACTAAATAATTCCCAGGTTTAAACATTTAACATCACCCATGCAGTTCTCGCACAGTTTATGCTGTGACATAATCAGACAGTCTTTGGGGTTTTCTTTTAACCCTTTGAGGTCTGGAAGTATTGGGTATGTCTGACATGTTGGTGTCAGTGGGTATTGCCTGTGTCACAGTGGTATGTGTGTCAGGGTTTCCTATACTGTCCTCAGTCCCTTGTGCTTCCTCCTGCTCATGGAGTGTCTCCTTTGGTCCATTGGTTCTGTATTTCTTCACAAACGTAGTGTTTCGCAAGTAGTGTGCTCCATCTGGAGATTCTACTACTACTTGACTCCCTGTTTTACTCAAAACTTTGTGGGGTGTGGCATTAAAAGGAGTGGTGAACTTGTCCACTTTGTCCTGCCGTACCAGCACCGTGTCGCCAAATTCCACCTCTGAGTATTGTGTTCTCCGCTGTTCATCTGCGTACAGTTTGGACTTGCCTTTTTGTTCTGCGTCCCGGTCACATACTTCCATGTCTGCGCACGACTCTGTGATGTCTGGCAGCTTTCCTCTGATTTTCTGTTTAAAGAGCAGCTCTGCCGGGCTCTTTCCTGTCATGGCATAGTCAATGCTCCTGTACACAGTCACATATTTTCTAAGTTCACGTTTCCAATCTAATCCTTCTGACTGAGCAATTCTGATTCTCTTCATCAGCGATGCATTCTGGCGCTCGACTTCTCCATTAGCCTGAGCCCATTTTGCTGTCATTTTCAGGTGTTTGATCCCGTTGTTTTCACAGTATTCTTTGAATAATTCAGATCTGAATTGGGGACCATTATCAGATTTGCAGGTGATTGGCAAACCATGATGGCTGAAGATTGACTCTAAACTATCAATAACCTTCTCTGTTGTTGTGGAGGTCATGATGTCGTATTCATAGTAGCGATTATAATAATCAACTACCACAAGAATGGAGTGGTTGGATGGCAAGGGTCCCAGTAAGTCTATAGCTACATCCTGCCAGGGGTCCTCCGGTAATGGTGTTGGTCTCAACAGTTCAGGTGGGTCGGGTCTGGCTACTATCTGACAGCCGTGGCACGCTTTACAGTGTTTTTCAGCTGCCTTGTCCATGCCAGGCCACCAAACCTTGGGTCTGAGATGTTGCTTTGTTCCAACTATTCCCAAGTGTCCTTCATGTGCTAACACCAGGGCTCGTGCGTGTAACACTGTGGGTAGCACGATGCATGTTCCCCGAAGAACTAGGTACCCCACTACGCACAGCTCATTTGCAATTGCCTTCCGTACCTCAATCAGCTCTGGGTTGGTAGCAGAGGCTTCCTCCACCTCTCTAGTAGTGAGTGCTTTTGGTGTCGCACTCACAGCTACAAATCTCACGTATTCATCTGAGCCATGAGCATGTCCCTCCTGTTTTGCTGTCTCCCCCAGCAATCGTGACAGTGGGTCTGCAATGTTTTGCTTGCCTGGAATGTGTCTCACCTTAAAATTGTACGGCTGTAATCTAAGTACCCATCTCTCTATACGGGCACAGGGTTTAGAGTGTGGGCCGTATATCACTTGTAATGGCTTATTGTCAGTTACCAAGTTAAATTTTTGGCCATACACATATGGATGCAGCCTCTCACAAGCCCATACAAAAGCTAAGGCCTCTCTCTCTGTTTGAGAGTATTTCCTCTCACAGTCTGTTAAACTACGACTTACATAGCATATTGGCACCTCTTGTCCCTGTTGGTCCTGAACTAGTACTGTGCCTAAATCTACAGGACTGGCATCTGCTATCACCTTGGTTGGTGCGTCCTTATCAAAATATGCTGAAGTGCCGGTTCTGGCCAACTCTTCCTTGAGTGCACTGAATGACTGTCTCTGTTGTGATCCAAATTTAAATGGTGTGTCTTTTCTCGTCAGGCGTCGCAGTGGCTCTGATAGCGTTGCAAACTGCAGGATGAATCTGCTACTGTACCCAACGAGTCCCAAGAAACTCCTCACCTCTGTAGCATTCTCTGGTTCCCGAGCTTCTGCCACCGCTCGCACTCTCTCTGCTGTTGGTCCAATGCCCTTTTCAGACAACAGGATTCCCATGAAAATCAATCAGTCCATGTTGAATTGGCACTTCTCTGAGTTTAGTGTCAGTCCACTTTCCATTAGTCTGGTCATGACAGCGTGCAGGCGTCTGTCATGCGTTTCCTGGTTGTGTGCATGCACGATAATGTCGTCTGAGATGTTTTCAACACCCTCTATTCCAGCTAAGGCATTAGCTATCTCGTGCTGATATTGCTCACTAGCTGAAGATACACCGAATATCAGCCTCTTGTACCTGTATACTCCATTATGTACTGCAAACGTTGTGATTTCTCGTGACTCAGGGGTCAGTTCTAGCTGGTGATAACTCCATTTCAGGTCTAGATTACTAAACACCGTCGAGCCGTTCATACCTTGGAGTATCTCATCAACGGTGGGGATTGGATATCGTTCCCTCACTATTGCCTGGTTTGCGCGTCTCATGTCTAGGCATAACCATACATCCTTATCCGCTTTTGTTACAATAACTGTAATGTATATACCATTAAGGGGGGAACTACTTTTTACAGCTCATGTATACTGGAATACTGGCAGTGACCACACCTGTATATAGCACTGAGTAGTAATCTGTATAGTTCAGTTCCAGAGTGAGCCACGTTGAGTAAACACCTGTTGTACCGTTCTCCTGCAGTCTTGTGTCTTACTACTGACGGACACAACATTGGCGACAAGACAAATTCGATCCTACCTGCAACTCTGCATCACCTCCCAGGGATTCATTCCTGGAGACCAGTAGATTGGAGGTCAAGGCCAGAGACACAGGCGTCGACCACGGGCAACCGCCCAGTCATCCAGCAGAGACTCGAGAATTGCGGGGGAGGCTGTTGAGAGCCAGGCTTGGCTTTCCAGTCGCAGGGGTCCAGTGAAACGGGCTGGCAAAAGGTAGTGCGCAGACTCTTCCTGGACAGCGGCGGGCTAGAGCCTGACCGAGCGGCACAGCAAAGGGCCGAGCAGCGTCGACGGGGGAGAGAGAGAGAGGGCAGAGCGCACAGGGCGCAGCCGGTGTTCAGGGGCCGAGCAGCATTGAGGAGAGGGAGAGAGATGCGCAGAATCCCGTGAGGCGCCGCCATTGCCACGAGGACCGCCGAGAGCGGCGTTGGCAGCAGCGCAGGAGAAGCGCGCGAAACCTACAGGGCGCCGCCATTGCCACGAGGACCGCCGAGAGCGGCGTTGGCAGCAGCGGGGGAGGAAGGAAAGCGCAGGAGACGCCATTTTAAACCACACCCAGGGATGCCAAAGAGTGGCAGTATCACCGCATTTGACAATGAAGTCGAAGATTGGACTACATATGTCGAATGAATAGAGGTATACTGCAAGGCAAATGAGGTGTCAGATGACAAGAAAGCACCGGTATTGTTAAATTTAATGGGTGCAAAGACGTATGGCTTATTACGAAATCTAGTGACCCCAGCGAAGCCAGTGGAAAAGAGTTTTGGAGACATAGTGACGATACTACAGGAACATTTAAACCCCACACCGCGGCTGATAGCAGAAAGATTTAAGTTTCACAAACGGAACTAGCATCAGGATGAAAACAATGCTGAATATTTAACAGAACTGCGCAAACTATCGAAACACTGCCAGTTTGGAATGGGACTGGCAGATACCTTAAGGGACAAGTTTGTGTGTGGGCTTCAAAGTGAAGGAACCCAGAAACGGCTTTTATCTGAAAAGGACCTTACGCTGGACAAGGCTTTCAGCATTGCGGTATCATATGAAGCAGCAGCACGGGGCGCTGCAGAGATACAACAGAGACCGCAAGAATATGGCACAAATGAAATGTCATACAGAACAGAGAAGTGCTATCGCTGCAGCAGAACAACACACGACCACAATGATTGCTGGTCCAAAGACAAAGTGTGCAGACAGTGTGGAAAAGTAGGACACATAGCATGAGTCTGCAGGTCGGGAAAGAAAACCAGCAATAAGAAATCTCCAAAAGAAAAGTACAAGAAGGTACATAAGGTGATGGAGAATAGTGCAGACGAACAAAAGAGTGATACCGACTCCGAAAGCAGGGAGCTGAGTTGTCTGAAACTACATAATGTGATCAAAACAGAGGATCACCGAACCATTTGGGTCAATCTCAAGATAGCAGGAGTCCAGGTAAAAATGGAATTGGACACAGGATCAGCCCTAACAGTCATAAACCGACGGGACTATGAGCGGCTATTCTCACACATACCATTGAGAGACACAAAAGTTATTTTGAAGACGTACACAGGGCAAAAAGTCTACCCCAAAGGAAAAATAAGGGTGACCGTTATATATAACGGTAAGGAAACACCAAAACTAGACCTGTATGTATTGCAAGATGGAGGACCATCATTACTGGGACGTGAATGGATCCAGAAAATACAGCTGGATTGGCATTCCATACAAGCACTGACTGTGGCTGCCAAAAAGGATGACGACGTCACACCTGGGCGACTGTCAAAGATCCTAACCGACGCGCTTAAAGTGTTCCAGCAAGGACTCGGAACACTAAAAGGCATGACAGCAACAATTAAAATCGAAGAAAACGCAAGCCCAAAATTTTTAAAGGCCAGACCGGTACCTTATGCGATCCGTCCAGCTGTCAAAGCAGAGCTGGAGAGTTTGGAACATTCAGGAGTACTGTCCAAGATAGACTGGAGCGAGTGGGCTACACCCATCATCCCTGTGATGAAAAAGTCGTTGAGCAGCACGCCTGGGGAACCAAGGAAGGTTCGCATCTGTGGGGACTTTAAGGTAACAGTGAACCCAATCCTTCACACCGTACAATATCCACTTCCGCGGATTGAAGATATTTTCGCCTCGCTATCTAGAGGGAACCGCTTCACTAAGATTGATCTGGCCCAGCGTATCTGCAAATGGAGGTAGAAGAAGCATCAAAAAAATACCTCATAATCAACACCCATAAAGGTCTCTACCAATACAACCGGCTGGTATTCGGGGTAGCATCAGCTCCGGCTATTTGGCAAAGGGCAATGGAACAAGTCCTGCAAGGGATCCCAGGGACCCACTGTTATTTGGATGACATCCTGGTCACGGGCGAAAATGACAGTGATCACCTTGCCAACCTGGAACAGGTGCTCACTAGATTGCAGGAATATGGGCTCCGAGCTAACCGCCCCAAATGCGAGTTTTTTAAAAAACAGATCTCGTATTGTGGCCACATTATCGATAAAGAGGGGTTACATAAGTCCCCAGAAAAGATTGAGGCAGTAGTCAAGGCTCCAGCACCGGAAAACGTGTCACAACTGAGGACGTTCCTCGGGCTGGTAAACTACTACCATAAGTTCTTGCCAAATTTGTCTACAATACTACACGCACTGAAAACCCTACTGGAGTGCCATGGAAGTGGAGTGACGAATGTAAACGAGCTTTCCAGAAGAGCAAAACACTAATCACATCGAAAGAGGTATTGGCCCATTTCAACCCAGCACTACCAATTCGGGTGGCATGTGATGCGTCACCCTACGGCATTGGAGCGGTGCTGTCGCACAAATTCTCGGATGGCTCAGAGAGGCCAATAGACTTTGCGTCACGATCACTAACCTCAGCTGAGCGTAACTACGCCCAGATTGACAGGGAGGCCCTCAGCCTAGTGTGGGGAGTGAAAAAGTTCAATCACTATCTGCACGGGCAGAAATTCACCTTGCTGACTGACCACCAGCCTCTTGTCTCCATTTTAAATCTGAAGAAGGGCGTTCCGGTGATGACTGCACAACGACTACAAAGATGGTCACTCTTTCTAGGGGCGCACCACTATGAGATTGAATATAAGGGCACGAAACTGCATGGAAATGATGATGGGCTATCACGCCTGCCACTGCCTACTGCGGAGGAAGCACCAGCAGTGGATCCTGTCGAAATACTTCATTCGAATATAGTTGAATACCTACCGGTAACTAACGCTCGTATAGAAAAGGAGACCCGAAATGACCCGACACTGTCTTGGGTATATGATTTGACGGTGAAGGGATGGCCAGCACATGGCGACTCACTGTTGTCAGCATTCTCGACAAGAAGAGAACAGCTGTCAGTGTGCCGGGGGACCTTGATGTGTGGATCCCGAGTGGTAATTCCACCCAAGCTAAGGGATAGAGTGCTCAATGTGCTTCATGAGGGTCATCGGGGAGGGGTAAAAATGAAAAGCCTTGCCAGGGCTTATGTGTGGTGGCCGGGAATCGATAAACAAATTGAGGACCTGACCAAGAGCTGCTCAGGATGCCCGAAAGTCCAAAATGCACCACCACATGCCCCTCTACACCCATGGGAGTGGCCCGCATCTCCATGGCAACGGGTGCATATTGATTTTGCTGGTCCATTCATGGACTCAATGTTTTTAATATCCGTGGATGCGCACTCGAAATGGCCTGAGGTCATCAAAATGTCCTCCACCACCACGGAGAAAACTATTGCAGTCCTATGGACCATTTTTGCCAGGAATGGCTTGCCAGAACAGATTTGCTCCGATAACGGACCACAGTTTGTGTCCAAAGAGTTCCGGAGGTTTATGAAGAAGAATGGGGTAAGGCATTACACATCCGCCCCGTATCATCCAGCCACAAATGGATTGGCCGAGAGGTTCGTACAAACCTTTAAGAAGGCAATAAAGGCTATGTACAATGACAACATTCCGCTGCAGCACAAGGTGGACAATTTCCTGTTCGCCTACCGGAATGCGACACATGCAGACACCAACCAGGCCCCAGCCATGATGTTCTTTAACCGAAGGTTAAGATCGCGCCTGGATTTGCTCAGACCAAACGTACGAAGAGATTTTGAGAGTGAGCAATTCCAGCACATCCATGAGAAGCCAACAAGAAGCTTCAATGTAGGGCAACCAGTCTTGGCCCGTGACTACCGAACAGAAAAATGGCAGCCAGGAACGATATGCACACGGCAGGGCCCACTAATGTACACAGTGGACGTTGGGGAGAACATCGTGAGACGCCATGCTGACCAGATCCTAAAGTCACAGGAACAAGTCAACCCCATGCCTCGCCCATACGTACCTGGTGATGAACCCGACGTACAGGTCGCATCTACCCCAGAAACAGTAGCATCGGAAGCTGATGACCCAACCGACGACAGGGTGCCAGAATCGCCTCCGCACCAAGAGCGAGACACTCGGGAAAGGCGCTATCCAGAAAGGATCAGGAAGCCTCCCCAAAGACTGAATATATAAATGGACTATTTTCAGCTAACGTTGTATGTTAAAAGTGTTAATTGTAATTAGTTTGATATTTAATTGTTAAATGAGTGTTATGGTACTGTTAATCTAAAAGGTGAGGAATTGTAATGTATATACCTTTAAGGGGGAACTACTTTTTACAGCTCATGTATACTGTAGTACCGGCAGTGACCACACCTGTATATAGCACTGAGTAGAATTCTGTACAGCCCAGTTCCAGAGTGAGCCACGTTGAGTAAGCACCTGTTGTACCGTTCTCCTGCAGTCTTGTGTCTTACAACTGATGGGCACAACAATAACCACAGGATTTACCCATGGGGTGGGACCAGTTACAGGTTTGATAATGTCCATGTCCCTCAATTGTTTTATTTTGGCCTCTACAGCCCCCCTTAAGTTGAATGGTATACGCCTGAGTGGCTGGGCCACAGGCTTCACTTGTGGGTCGATATACAAACTAACCTGTTTTGTGTTCAGCCTTCCTACTCCCTGGAACACCTTTGGATACCGCTGCTCTAGTAGCTGTCTTACATCTACCACAGCTGAGACATCTGCGCCTATTTTTAAAACTCCCAGTTTCATGGCTGTCTCCCTTCCTAGCAACGGCTCTCCATGGCCTTTAACCACAATGAGCTCCGCCTGCTCAGTTATCTTACCTATTGTAATCCCACATGTGAATATACCTTTAACTGACAGTGGTCTTAGGGACATGTGAATGACACTTAATGTGTTCTGACTTTAATCCTTCCCATGTATTCTCATCTATCACATTACTAGTTGCACCCGAATCAATTAACATTCTCAGGTTTACTCCCCCCACACAAAAGGTAAGTCTCTCTGTGTTGTATCTGTGTATTAATGGAGACACGGCATGCAGGAGTTGGTTTAACAGATGTTTACTGAACAAAGTCTGGAGGTGAACTAAAAGATACAAGACACTATACAGGCTTATATACCAGAGTGGTCACTGCCGGTATTACAGTACATAGGGGCTCTTAAAGGTACATACACTACAATTCCTGCCCTTTTAGATAATTAGTACATAACATTTTAAGTAATCATTAATTAACATGTTTACAAGAACAATAATCTACACATTTGCTGCAGTTAATCAATTATAAGTCAGTCTCTCTGGAGGCTTCCTGACTTGGTCCGGATAACGCCTCGGTGGTGTAGTAGTTTTCGGTGGTGTAGTAGGTTCTTTTGGCAAGGTCGATTCGGCTTGAATGCCAGTGTCGGGTTCATCTGGTTCCAGTATCACCGGATCGGAGGTAGATACTATGGGTATCTCTGCTTCATCATTAGGCGTATAGAGTTGTGGTGTAGGTTGTCCCTTTTCGGATGACTCTATGATCTGGTCAGCATGGCACCTTATTATGCTTTCTCCAATGTCCACGGTATACATCAGAGGTCCTAGTCGTGTGCAAATAGTTCCAGGCTGCCATTTCTCGGTACGGTAGTCCCGGGCCAAAACTTGTTGACCTATCTGGAAGGTTCTAGTTGGTCTTTCATTCATGCCTTGAAATTGTCGGTTCTCTACGTCCCTTCTGATGTTTGGCTTGATCAAATCCAGCCGGCATCTTTGTCTTCTATTGAAAAACATCATGGCGGGAGTTTGGTTTGTAACCACATGTGTTGCATTCCTGTACGCAAACAAGAAGTTATCTACCTTATGTTGTAGATTTATGTCTTCATTACCCATGGCCTTTATGGCTTTCTTGAAGGTCTGGACAAACCTTTCAGCTAATCCATTGGTGGCGGGATGGTATGGGGCGGACGTGTAGTGCTTAACCCCATTGTTTTTTAAGAACTTCCTGAATTCTTCGGACACAAATTGCGGTCCATTATCAGAACAGATCTGTTCAGGCAGCCCATTCCTGGCAAATATGGTCCTTAATACTGTGATGGTTTTTTCCGTGGTGGTGGAGGACATCTTTATTACCTCCGGCCACTTGGAGTGTGCATCAACCGCGATTAAGAACATTGAGTCCATAAATGGACCAGCAAAGTCGATATGTACCCTTTGCCATGGAGATGAGGGCCACTCCCATGGATGCAGAGGGGCTTGTGGTAGGGTGTTTTGGACCTTCTGGCATCCTAGACAGCTCTTGGTCATTTCTTCGATGTCTCCATCGATACCTGGCCACCACACAAACGCTCTGGCTAGGTTCTTCATTTTCACTCCACCCAGATGCCCCTCGTGAAGCTTCTTTAGCACTTTATCCTGGAGTTTGGGTGGAATCACCACTCTGGATCCACACATCAAGGCTCCTCGGCACACTGACAGCTGTTCTCTTCTTTGCGAGAATGCTGGCAACAGTGGTTCGCCATGTGCTGGCCATCCCTTCACCGTTAAATCATAGACTCATGAGAGAGTCAGGTCATTTCTCGTTTCCTTTTCAATGGTAGAATTTGTTACTGGTAGACATTCCACTATGGTTGAGTGGAACATCTCCACTGGGTCCACTGTAGGTGCCTCTTCTACCGTTGGCAACGGTAGGTGCGATAAACCATCAGCATTCCCATGCTGTTTTGATCCTTTGTATTCTATGTCATGTTGGTGTGCCCCTAGGAAAAGGGACCACCTCTGTAGCCTTTGCGCTGTCATAATGGGAACGCCCTTTATGGGTTGAATATGGAGACGAGGATTTGATCGTCAGTCAACAAGGTAAATTTTTGTCCGTGTAGGTAATGGTTGAATTTCTTCACTCCCCACACCAGGCTGAGTGCTTCCCTGTCGATCTGGGCATAGTTACGCTCAGCTGAGTTCAATAAGCGTGATGCAAAAGCTATCGGCCGCTCCGAGCCATCAGGGAATCTATGCGATAATACCGCACCTATGCCGTAAGGGGATGCATCGCACGCCAGTCTGATTGGCAGTGATGGGTTGTAATGAGCCAACACTTCCTTGGACATGATCAAGCCTTTGCATTTATGGAAGGCACGTTTACAGTTTTCGCTCCATTTCCAAATTACTCCCGTTTGTAGCAGTGCATTAAGAGGGTGCAGAACAGTTGACAAGTTCGGTAAAAATTTATGATAGTAATTTATCAATCCCAGGAACGACCTTAATTGTGAGACATTTTCAGGTGCTGGGGCTTTTATGACTGCTTCAAATTTTTCAGGTGACTTATGCAACCCTTTTTCGTTAATTATATGGCCACAATATGATATTTGTTTCTGGAAAAATTCGCACTTGGGGCGATTTGCTCGTCAGCCCCGTTCTCTCAGTCTAGTGAGCACCTGCTCCAAATTGGCAAGGTGCTCGTTGTCGTTTTCTCCTGTTACAAGGATGTCGTCTAGGTAGCATTGAGTCCCCGGAATCCCTTGGAGGACTTGCTCCATAGCTCTTTGCCAGATAGCTGGAGCTGATGCTACTCCGAAAACCAGTCGATTGTACTGGTACAGGCCTTTGTATGTGTTTATCGTGAGATACTTTTTAGAGGCCTCTTCAACCTCCATCTGTAGATATGTCTGTGCCAAGTCAATTTTGGTGAAACGTTTCCCTCCGGATAGTGAGGCGAAAATATCTTCTATCCTCGGAAGAGGATACTGTACCGTGTGAAGGACCGGGTTTACAGTCACCTTGAAGTCCCCACAGATGCGAATTTTTCTCTGTTCTTCAGATTTATCATTATTCAACATTTTCTTCATGACCGGGACGATGGGTGTTGCCCACTCGCTCCAATCTACCTTGGATAACACGCCTGCCTTTTCCAAATTCTCCAGCTCTGCCTCGACTGCTGGACGAATTGCATATGGCACCGGCCTTGCCTTAAAAAACTTGGGAATTGCTGCATCTTCCACTTTTATTGAGGCGGTGATGCCTTTCAAGGTTCCTAGTTCCTATTGAAACACTTCTTTGGCGTTGGCCAAGATGTCTTTTAATCGTTCAGGTATGACGTCATCATCATTTTTTTTCTTACTGGTCACCGTCAGTGCCTGAATGGAGTGCCAGTCTAAACATATCTTCTTGGTCCATTCACGTCCCAACAGCGGTGGACCACCATCTTGCAGAACGTATAAATACAACTTCTGTATTTCCTTGCCGTTGTATACAACAGGCACCTTTATTTTCCCTCTGGGGTATACTTTCTGCCCCGTATATGTCTTCAAGATAATGGATGTGTCTTTCAAAGGTATATGCGGAAATAGCTGCTCGTAATCTCATCGACTTATGATGGTCAGAGCTGATCCTGTATCTAGCTCCATTTTAACTGGGGACCCCGCTATCGTGAGGGTAACCCAAATGGTCTGATAATCTTCTTTGGCAATTACATTATGTAATTTCAGACAGCTTAGTCTCTTGTTTCCGGAGTCGCTATCGCTCTTCTGGTCTTCGGAGCTACTGTCCATCATCATTTGTACCTTTCTGTACTTTTCCTTATTGATATTTTTTTCTGTCAGTGGATTTTTTGTTTCCAGGTTGGCATACACGTGCAATGTGTCCCATCTTTCTGCATTGCCTGCATGCTTTGTCCTTGAACCAGTCTGCCGCAGCGATAACATCTCTCGAAACCCCGTGTCATTTCATGGGTGCCGAAGTCCTGTGGCTTTTGCTGTATCTCTGCAGCTCCTCTTGCTGCTGCTTCGGATGATACAGCCACACTGAAAGCCTTGTCCAGTGTCAAATCTTTCTCAGAAAGTAGCCTTTTCTGTGTTCCTTCACTTAGGAGACCGCAGACGAATTTGTCTCGTAGAGAATCTGCCAGTCCTGCCCCGAATTGGCAGTGCTTTGACAGCTTTCTTAATTCGGTGAGGTAATCAGCGTTACTTTCATTCTTGTGCTGATTCCTCCTGAAGAATTTGAATCGTTCCGCTATCAGCAGTGGTGTTGGGTTTCAGTGCTCCTGTAGGGTATCAACAATCTCCTTAAAATTCTTGTCCATCGGTTTGGCTGGGGTGATTAAGTTTCGTAACAGCCCGTATGTCCTTGTGCCCATCAGATTTAGAAGTACCGATGCCTTTTTATCATCCTCTACTTCATTCGCTGTGCAATATACCTCCACCCTTTCCACATATGTGGTCCAATCCGCTATATTACTATCGAAAGCAGTAATATTGCCAGTCTTAGGCATCCTGAAAATGAAAAATGGCGCCCCCCGCGCTTTCCTTTCTTCCCTGCTGAGAAAAAATGGCGCCTCCCGCGCTTTCCCGCCGTTTGCCGCTGCTGACAACGCTGTTCTCTGCAGTTTTTATTTACACAGATATTTTTAATAGTTGGAGACTCGTTCCCGCCGGACTCTCTGGGATTTTTCCCTCCCTCTGCTTGGTCCGAACGCCGACCTGCTTTGCAGCGCTGGACATCTCCCGAGTGCTCCACCCTCCGTCTCTGTTTGCCTCTGCCTTCCGACTCGCTGCTCGGCCCCGCTGCAGAGCCACCCGATCGAGCCCCAGCTCGCCGCCCAGGAAGGATTAGTGCAGTACCTGCCACCAGCCCGGCTAGCTGGTGAAACCACAGTTTTTTTTTTTCTTCGACCTTCGTCTGAGGAATCGATGTCCTTGAGGTGCTGCCGAATTGCAGGTAAGTCCATTTCCAATTCGTCGCCACTGTTGTATCCGTGTATTAATGGAGACACGGAATGCAGGAGTTGGTTTAACAGGTGTTTACTGAACAAAGTCTGGAGGTGAACTAAAAGATACAAGACACTATACAGGCTTATATACCCGAGTGGTCACTACCGGTATTACAGTACACAGGGGCTCTTAAAGGTACATACACTACACTCTGTCACGTTATTTCCAGTAACAGCAAATGCAAAGTCATTTTATTCCTCTACATTGTGCACACTGTTTTGCTTTGTACCCTTTGTGTGGCATACTTTGGAGAAATGATCCTTCCCTTGCACTTATGGCACGTTTGTCCACATGCTGGGCATTTCGGATCTCTGCCCATGTGGTCTGTGTACCCACATTTGTAACATTTCCTTTCGTTCCTATCGCCATTTCCCTTTGGTTTCTCTGTCGAGCTTTTCGCATAATACCCTCTTTTCTGTGTAACATGATGAACAGTATCTGTCTCCGCCTTCTCTGTACATGACATGGCTGACATCTGCTCCTCGACATTTTCACATTGTGAAGCCAATTGTACCGTGCAGGCGAGCGTTAGACCTTGCCCTTCCTCTAGCAATTTCCTCCGCACATAGGCTGACGTGCACCTACTCAGGATAGTGTCTCTTATTTGATTATCCGCAACCCCCCCAAAAGCACAGTTTTTAGCAGCCTGCCGCAAGCGAGTAGCAAATTGTTCCACAGTCTCACCTGTCTTCTGGGACAACTTATGAAAAGTCTGTCTAGCAAATGCTGCGTTGACCTGGGGCACGAAGTAGTGGTTCAAAGCACTAACTGCCGCCGTGTAGTCTGCTGGCTCTCCTGTGTCCGGTAGAGTCGAAAAGATATCTTGGACATCTGGTCCTGCTAGGTGTAGAAGTAGAGCTCTTCTCCTCTGCTTTGTGGCACCTGTAGAGGTATCGTCGATAATGAGTCCTTTGCCATTGGCATAAAGCTCAAAAGACGTTAACCACCTCGTCCATCTGGGACCCAATGTGGCTGGCTCAGCGAAGAATGCAAAATTTTGAATGCCGGTCTTCTCCATCCTAGCTAACTAAAACTTGGGCAACTACCTATCTAAAATGACTCCATTCATTATCCTCGTCGCCAATGTTGTATCTATATGCTTTAATGCGTTCAATCAAGCATGTAGATACGTCGAATTAAATCAGAGTCAGGCAGACAGGCTTATAACTGCGATGTTCACTTTATTGCGTAAAATGGCCAACTGCCGTTTTCCCAGGTAATTCCCATAATGCAATGCACATTACATTACCGTATTGACTGGTGTCAAACTCGCAATCAATACACGACAGACCCAGTACTGGGTCCTTTGGAACCCCACTGGAAACAGCCTTCCAGTCACAAAAGCACCCTTTGACCATTACCCTTTGTTTCCTGCCTCTGAGCCAATTTTGGATCCAACTTGCCACTTTGCCTTGGATCCCATGGGCTTCTACTTTCATGACCAGTCTGCCATGCGGAACCTTATCTAAAGCCTTGCTAAAATCCATATAGACTACATTAAAAGCACTACCCTCATCGAATATATTTAACTCCTCACATTTATTCCACAGGTTTCTTTGCCTTCTCATCATCCAGGCAGATCTCATTTAACTTAACAACAACAAAAACAACTTGAATTTATATAATGCCTTTAATGTAGTAAAACAAGTCGCTTCACAGGAGTGTTATCAAACAAAATCTGACACCGAGCCACATAAGGAGATATTAGGGCATTTGTACAAAGCTTGGTCAAAGAGGTAGGTGTAGTGATCAATAGCATGTCATTCTATAGTGGACACTAGGTGGAGCCGTAGAGCTGTATATAGCTGTATGTATAAGACTACACTACCTAGCTATATATTATATTAAGACTACATTACCCATGAGGCTAGGCTACCCACAAGGCAGCAGTCAAGATGGAAGCCTCTACAAGATGCTGTACAAGTCCACATGTGCTCAATAAAAGCAGCTAGCAAAAGCTAGCTGTGTTCATAATAAGAATGTCTATTTATTAATGAACATAACATGGTACCAGGGTGGTGAAGATCTGCTGAAAATTGTGAAAAGCGACATGGAGAATTTGAAGACACCAGAGCGTTTGAAACTCACAGGAAAAATCGACTACAATTGGCAGACTTTTAAACAGCAATTCGAACTCTACATTGCAGCCATCGGATTCGGTACGAAATCAGATGCAAGGAAGATAGCGTTGCTGTTTACGGTTGCAGGCCCACAGGCGATAGAGGTATTTAATACATTTGTATTTAATCCAGCGGAGAACAGAGTCAAATTAGACGATTTGCTACAGAAATTTGATGCACATTGTTCTCCCAAAAAGAATGAGACGTATGAAAGATACATCTTCCGTTCTCGGACACAGCAACAAAATGAGACTTTTGATAGCTTTATAACTGATCTGAAACTGAAAGCACAGACATGTAATTTCTCAGCGCTCAAAGCATCCATGATTCGTGACCAGATTGTGTTTGGTATTCATGATAAAATAGTCAGGGAACGTCTGTTGAGAGAAACCAAACTAAATTTGGAAAATGCGGTGAAAATATGCCAAGCCAGTGAGCTAGCTCAAAAGCACGCGCAGACTTTCAGTGAAATCAATAATGAAAAGCAATCGGAGGGTGAAATTTTTAATTGTAAACGCTGTGGTTACAAACACCAGTTAAGACAATGCCCAGCGTTTGGAAAAATGTGCACAAAGTGTAATGGAAAGAATCACTTTGCCAAACAATGCTTTTCAAAAGTACAAACTAAGAAAGGGCAACGAGTTAATGTAATTGAGGACACTGATTTAAGTGAGACATTTTTTGTAGGAATGGTGTCATGTGACAGTATCAAAAAGGATACAGAAAATGTGCAGCCCTCAGAAATGGACAATGCTGAACATAAAGTTAATGCAGTAAAAGAGGACAAATGGATGATCCCACTGCAGGTAAATGGAGCATTAGTTACCTTGAAACTAGACACTGGGGCAAAAGCAAACTTAATCAGTATGAGTGACATTAACAATATGAAAGAAAAGCCCAAAATACAGAAAAAGTCAGTACTACTGAAGGACTATAATGGACAGAAAATAGATAGCTTAGGTGTATGCAGACTTAAAGTGACAGTCAAAGACAAAGTGCTTCATCTCATGTTTTCTGTTGTGGCTGAAAGGCTTGATTCACTACTGGGTGACAAAGCTTGTGAGGACTTAGAACTGGTCAAAAGAGTCTACCGTATAAACTGTGCCATAAGCAGACCAGATGACTCGGTGGATTCTGTAGTGAATAATTTCCAGGATGTGTTCAAAGGATTTGGAGTTCTACCATTCACTTACAAGATCCAGCTAAAGCAGAATGCTCAGCCAGTGGTACATGCTCCATGAAGAGTTCCAGCACCCCTGCATGACCGGCTCAAGAATGAACTGGACAGAATGACCACACTAGGTGTCATCAGGAAAGTCAAAGAGCCAACAGACTGGGTTAACTCCATGGTATGTGTAAAGAAAAAGAACAATGATCTAAGAATATGCATGGATCCAAAGGACTTAAATGCAAACATAAAACGTGAACACTACCAGATTCCCAAGCGAGAAGAAATCACCAGTGAAATGTCAGGTGCCAGATACTTTACAAAGCTCGATGCATCACAAGGATTTTGGCAACTAAAACTAGATGAAGAGAGCACCAAATACTGTACCTTCAACACACCATTTGGCAGGTATTGTTTCCTCAGAATGCCTTTCGGGATAATATCTGCATCTGAAATCTTTCATAGAGTGATGGAACACATAATTGAAGGTCTGGAAGGAGTTCGGGTCTATGTTGATGACATCATCATCTGGGGCTCCACACTGAAAGAACACAATGAGAGACTGACTAAAGTGCTACAGAGCATACGCCGGAATGGACTGAAGCTCAACAAAGCCAAGTGTCAGTTTGGCGTCCAGGAAGTCACTTTCCTAGGAGATAATCTATCTGGTAAAGGAATAGAGCCAGATATGGAAAAAGTAAACGCCATACTCAAAATGCCCCGATCCACTGACAAAAAAGGAGTGCTACGCATCATGGGGATGATAAACTTCATTGGAAAGTTCATTCCTAACTTGTCAGCCAAGACAGCCTGTCTGCGAGACCTGCTACATAAAACAAATGAGTTCGCATGGACAGAAAGACATGAACAAGAGTGGATAAACCTCAAAACAGTGCTGACAACCACACCTGTACTCATCTTCTTTGACCCAACCAAAAGAATCAAAGTGTCAACGGATGCATCAAAAGATGGCCTAGGTGCGGTCTTGCTACAAGCAGAGGGTGAAGATTGGAAGCCTGTTGCCTATGCCTCCAGGTCTATGACTGATACTGAGTGTCGATACGCCCAGATTGAAAAGGAATGTCTAGGCTTGGTAGTTGGACTAGAAAAGTTTCATGGCTACATATATGGACTTCCCACCTTCACAGTTGAGACAGACCACAGCCCTCTGGTTGCCATCATAAAAAAAAACCTGAATGAGATGTCTCCAAGGATTCAACGACTCATGATGAAGCTGCAAAGATATGACTTTGAACTGATCTACACACCAGGCAAATACATAGCGTTAGCAGATGCACTATCCCGAGCACCCACAATGAGTCATGGGAGCTCTACTGAAAAAGACGTGGATGTTCATGTGAGTATGGTCACTGCTGCGCTGCCCATGTCAGACACAAAATCAAAGCAAATAGCAGAAGAAACAGTAAAAGATACAGTATTACAAACAGTAATAGAGAACATTCATCTTGGTTGGCCAAATGGTTCCTGTCCAAAATATTTTCACATAAGGTCAGAATTGAGTGTTGCAAGTGGACTATTACTAAAACAGAACAGAATAGTCATTCCACAGGCTCTATGTCAAGACATGCTCAAAAGGATTCATGAGGGACACCTCGGAATTGAAAAATGCAAAAGGAGAGCAAGAGACACTGTTTATTGGCCTGGCATAAATAAGGACATTGAGAACATGATAGGCAAATGTGAGACATGTCAGAAACACCAAAACAAACAAGCAAAGAAACCAATGATAGTAGCTGACATACCAACAGCAGCATGGCAAAAGGTTGGTATGGACCTTTTTCATTTAAATGGTAAAGACTATCTAATAGTGATTGACTACTATTCTAACTATCCTGAGATGGCACTGCTCTCAAGCACCACAGCAAGCAGTGTCATAATGCATGTGAAATCCATCTTCACCAGACATGGAATTCCCAGGATTGCCGTTAGCGACAATGGTCCATGCTTCAACTGTAAGGAGTGGCAACAGTTTGCAGCACACTATGACTTTCAGCACATCACATCCAGTCCTTTGTATGCTCAGTCAAATGGTAAGGCAGAGAAAGTTGTTCAAGCTCTCAAGCAGCTACTGAAGAAAGCAACAGAAAGCAAGTCTGATCCTTATCTCGCCCTGCTGAGCTACCGAGCCTCACCTTTAGACTGTGGTTCTTCACCTGCTGAACTACTAATGGGTCGCAAGTTGTGCACCACGCTACCCTGCTGTGCAAAAGAACAGCAAAGTGAGGAACTGAGACAGAGACTTCAACTGTTAAAGCTGAAACAGAAATCATACTATGACAAGTCATCCAAAACTCTAAAACCATTGACAAAGGATGATGTTGTCAGGATTGAGGATCCAGATGCATGGAACAGGAAAGCTACAGTTCTTAAGGAAGTAGGACCAAGGTCATACACTGTGAGAACTGAGGAAGGACAGATTCTCAGGAGGAACCGCCGTTCCCTCCTAAAAACACAAGAGACTTTTCAAGACCAGATTGATGACAATGCCGCAACTGCATCTTGTCATTCACCGCCAGAACAATCTCATGAAGACACATCAGACTTACCCATGTTGAGAAGATCCACACATGAAGTAAAAGAGCCTGATAGACTTAATCTTTGAGTACAATGTAAAGCTTTGAAAATGTGTTGACTATTTTGAAAATGTTTATGTTTATAGAGCACTAACAAAAGTGTTACTGATATTATCTTTATTGTTTTCTTGAAAGTTGATTGATATTGATTTTGTTGAACCTCAATGAAAGGGGGATGTAGTGATCAATAGCATGTCATTCTATAGTGGACACTAGGTGGAGCCGTAGAGCTGTATATAGCTGTATGTATAAGACTACACTACCCAGCTATATATTATATTAAGACTACATTACCCATGAGGCTAGGCTACCCACAAGGCAGCAGTCAAGATGGAAGCCTCTACAAGATGCTGTACAAGTCCACATGTGCTCAATAAAAGTAGCTAGCAAAAGCTAGCTGTGTTCATAATAAGAATGTCTATTTATTAATGAACATAACAGTAGGGTTCCAAAAGTGTCTTAAAGGAGGAAAGAGAGGTAGAGAGGCGGAGAGGTTTAGGGAGGGAATTCCAGAGCTTAGGGCCTAGGCAGCTGAAGGAATGGCCGCCAATGGTGGAGCAATTAAAAGGGTAATCAAAATAGTTCAAGAGAAATGCATTCCACTAAAATAGTGAAGCGATTAAAATCAGAGGTGCTCAAGAGGCCAGAATTGGAGGAGCGCAGATATCTCTGAGGATTGTAGGGATGGACGAGATTACAGAAATAGGGAAGGATGAGGCCATGGAGGGATCAGGACTGCCAAAAGGAAACAGACACTACGGATAGAGGATCATTTCCACAACAACTCGGACCCCCGGCGCATGTGGCAAGGCATCCAGTCCATCACTGACTACAAGGGCAAAAATACCAGCCCCCCGGTAAGCGATGCCTCCCTTCCGAAGCTTAACAACTTCTACGCTCGCTTCGACAGGGACAACAGGGAGCCGGCTACCAAAGCCTTGCCACACCCGGAAAACCAGGTGCTCACTCTGTCGACCTCCGACGTAAGGGGTGTTCTACGCGGAGTGAACACATGAAAGGCTGCTGGACCAGATAGCATCCTTGGACGGGTACTCAAGGAATGTGCTGATATGCTGGCTGATGTCTTCACCGCCATCTTCAATCTGTCATTGGCCCAGGCAGTAGTCCCTACATGCTTCAAGACCGCTACCATTATCCCTGTGCCAAAACAAACGGCTGTGACGTGCCTAAACGACTATCGACCTGTCGCACTCACACCCATCATAATGAAGTGTTTCGAGAGACTGGTCCTGGCTCACATCAAAGCCAGTGTTCCCGCCTCTCTTGACCAACACCAGTTTGCCTATCGTGCAAACAGATCAACGGAGGATGCAATCACAACTGCTCTACACTCGGCACTGAATCACTTAGATGGTAAAGAGACCTACATCAGAATGCTGTTCATAGACTACAGCTCAGCATTCAACACTATCGTCCCCAACAAGCTGGCCACCAAACTCCAAACTCTTGGCCTGAACACTTCCCTCTGCAACTGGACCCTGCACTTCCTAACAAACAGACCCCAGTCTGTCAAATTAGGTAACCACACCTCCCCCCCCTGACCCTGAACACAGGGACCCCACAAGGATGTGTGCTGAGCCCCCTCCTCTACTCCCTCTTCACCCACGACTGTGTGGCTGTTCATGGTTCCAACACCATCATCACGTTTGCGGATGATACCACGGTAGTAGGCCAGATCACCAACAACGATGAGTCAGCCTACAGGGAGGAGGTCCAGCATCTCGTGAAGTGGTGCGCCGATAACAACCTGGCCCTTAACATCAAGAAAACCAAAGAAATCATTGTGGACTTCAGGAAGTCTAAAGGCGGAAGTCACACCCCCATCCACATCAATGGGGCTGTGGTGGAAAGGGTGGACAGCTTTAAGTTCCTCAGAGTCCACATCACGGAAGACCTCTCCTGGTCCCTCAATACCTCCTCTCTGGTGAAGAAGGCCCAGCAGCGCCTATATTTCCTAAGGAGGCTGAAGGGATGTAACCTGTCACCCCTGATCCTCTCTAACTTTTACCGCTGCACAATAGAGAGCATCCTGACAAACTGTATCACAGTATGGTATGGCAGCTGTAGCTACTATGACTGGAAAGCCCTGCAGCGGGTAGTCAAAACTGCCCAACGCATTACCGGCACCCGGCTACCGACCATAGAGCACATATACCAGAAACACTGTTTACGGAGGTCACGGTCCATCATCAAAGACCCTACCCACCCCAGCCACAGTCTGTTCGCCCTCCTGCCATCTGGGAGATGCTACAGATGCATTCGCACCCGTACGACCAGATTTAGGAACAGCTTCTTTCCCAGGGCTGTCATCCTACTGAACTCCACAAATAAACTCTAAAGCCTGCACATCTGCCAATGCACTTTATTATGGTTATGTTTATGTTAATGTATTACAAGCCAAATGTATGTTGAATGTTTAAATGTCTTAATCTAAATGTACACTCTCGGGAGCCGTAAGCCTACATTTCATTGTACTGCACTTGTGCACTAACAATGACAATAAAAGTTGATTTGATTTGATTTGATTTGATTTGAAAACAAGGATGAGAATTTTAAAATCGAGGCGTTGCTTAACCAGGAGCCAATGTAGGTCAGCGAGCACAGGGATGATGGGTAAACGGGATTTGGTACGTGTTAGGACACGGGCAGCCGTGTTTTAATGACCTCACGTTTATGGAGGGTAGAACATGGGAGGCTAGCCAGGAGTGCGTTGGAATAGTGAAGTCTCGAGGTAACAAAGGCTCACATTAAGATTTCAGCAGCAGCTGAGCTGAGGCAGGGTGGAGTCGGGCAATTTTTCGAATGTGGAAACTGACAGTCTTAGTGATGGGACGGATATGTGGTCAGAAGCTCAACTTGGGATCAAAAATGAAACCAAGGTTGCGAACAGTCTGGCTCAGCCTCAGACAGATGCCAGGGAGAGGGATGGAGTCAATGGCTAGGGAATGGAGTTTGTGGTGCAACCGAAAACAATGGCTTCAGTCTTCTCAATATTTAGTTGGAGGAAATTTCTGCTCATCCAATATTGGATGTCGGACAAGCAGTCTGACAATTTAGAGACAGTGGACGGGTTGAGAGAGGTGGTGGTGAGGTAAGCTGGGAGTCATCAGCATACATGTGGAAACTGATGCTGTTTTTTGGATGATGTCGCCGAGTGGAAAGCATATAGATGAGAAATAGGAGGAGGCCCAGGATAGATCCTTGGGGGACACCAGAGGTGACGGTGCAGGAGCAGGAAGAGAAGCCATTGCAGGGGATTCTCTGGCTACAACTGGATAGATAAGAATGGAAGCAGGAGAGTGCAGACCAAACTAGCTGGACGACGGTGGAGAGAATTTGGAGGAGGATGGTGTGGTCCCACAGTGTCAAAGGCTGCAAACAGGTTGAAGAGCGATAGTTTACTTTTGTCACAGTCACAAAGGATGTCATTTGTGAATTTGAGAAGATCTATTTAGGTACTATGGCAAGGCAGAAACTTGATTGGAGGGATACAAACATGGAGTTTCCAGGAAAGATGGGCACAGATTTAGGAGGCGACAGCACATTCAAGGACTTTGGAGAGGAAAGGGAGGTTGGAGACAGGGCAAGGACGGAGGGGTCACGGATTTTTTTTGAGGAGTGTGGTATGATGGAGGATTTGAAGGAGAGCTGCAAAGCACCTGAGGAGACAGAACTGTTAACAATATCAGCTAACATGGGAGCCAGGAAGAGAAGTTTGGTGGTCAGCAGTTCAGTGGGAATAGGGTTGGGCAGGCAGGCGGTGGGTCTCAAGGACAAATGAGTTTGGAGAGGTCATGAGTTGAGATAGCAGAGAAACTAGAGAAAGATGCAAGTTCAAGGCTAGGGCAGGGGAACCTTAGAGGATGTTTGGCCAGGTGAAATAGGGGAAGGAAGGGAAGCTACAGAGGCAGCTGATTGGATGGTCTCAATCTTCGTGACAAAGAAGAAAACTTGCTGTTGGAGGGGAGGGTGGAGGAGACGGGGGTGAGTGTAGTGTATGTACCTTGAAGAGAGAACTACTTTTACAGCTCCTGTATACTGTAGTACCGGCAGTGACCACACCTGTATATAAGCCTTGAGCATGCCTCTGTACTGTCAGTCTTGAGACTACCCTACTCCAGTAAACACCTGTTGATTGTTAAGTTACAGCCTCTGTGTAGTTATTGGAAAACATCATACTTTAAGAATCACGGATCCAACAGTGAGGGGTTTAAGAAGATGTTTTGCAGTAGAGAAAAGAAGCTGTGGGAAATCTTTGCATTCCAGAATGATCCTGGAATAGTGAGCAAATATGAAAGACAAGAGCAGGACCCAATTGTGTTTTATGTGGTCCAGCCAGATCTGGCGGTGAATGGCTGAACCAGTTGTCTGCGATATCCGTTCAAGTCTGCGTCCCTTGGACTTAATGGAGTGGAGATGAGGGCCATACTGGGGGAAAGGCCAGGGAGAGAGAGAGAGTACTGGTTTTAATGGGGACTAGGGCATCAAAGGTGGAAGAGAGGTTGTGGTTGAGCAGATTGATAGCTTAGAAATATCTTGGTGACTGGAGGGAGGGCATCAAAGGATGGACAGCTAGGATTTTCAAAGTGCAGTTGTAAGTGAATTGGGAGAGAGTTTTTCCCAGGGCAGACACAGATGGAAGTAGGGTTGGGAGGGGGAAGGGATATGTGGGTGGAGCACGATACAAGGAAGAGGTCGGAGATGGCCTTGTTCACATATGAACGGACTCTGGTGGGAGATGCGGAGAGGAGCGATGATAGCTCATCCACTGGCAGAGTCCACAGGGTCAGCACTGGGAGGGGTGATTGGACGGGAAGATGATTGGCAAGATTAGCCTCCAGAGGGTATGCTGGGCTGGAAGAGAGTAGGATTGTGTACTTGGGGTTGCTGCTCGTAAGGAGGCAGTGATGAGTGCCTCGATGGGCCTTTTGAAGAATGCCAAGAGAGGCACAGAGGGAAGCATATCTAAGAGGGAATCAAGCCTGGGACGGCAGCAGGAGGGTAGGAGGGTCAAGGAGTGCTGAAGAGTTGGGGCAGGGACTTGGGAGGGCAGAGTACCCGAGAGGGGAGAAATGAAAGGAGGCATGATGACAGGAGAGAGGGGTTTAGGAGGGGTAACAAGAAAAGAATTTAAAAAAGGGGAGAAATATTGGAAATAGATGTGATGGACTCCGCTCCGGAGCGGCAGCCAAAACGCACATGAAGGACACAGGGAAAACTCAAGTTACACAGGCCTGGTTACATACTCAAATAAAACCATGCTCCTAATCTGCTCACTCACTTAGCCAGCCCTGCCCAGCCTTCCAGAGCATTGGAAATTCACCCAAAGTTCTGTATCAGCGACTGAAACCCTTAGAATGAGGGGCACATTTCAGGTGTTTGGGGAATTGCTGCTGTTCTTTCACTCAGGAGAAAGATCTTCAGATCTCACTCAGGCCTGCAGTGCTCATTAACTATGGATCTCACTCTCCCCAAAGAGTCACTGTTAACATCACCTGTGAGATAAACCAGCCCACTTCACAAATGATTCATAAATTCTAGTTTAATTGTTGCAGAAATCTGTACTTTGTCACCAGGGTTTTAACTCTATTGATCGCCAATCGTTTTACCTTTCCTGAAGATTTGATTCCTTTCGATAACGCTGCCCCAACTATCAGCCAGACCAGAAGCAGACAGAGGGCTAAATGCCAGACTACCTCCCCAGTCTCATCCATTGAAGTTGTACGGCGTAAAACCACTTTACTAAAGGAAATGACAACAGAAAACATCTTATATAATGTTACAGATCATTACACACAATCACTATTAGATACAATGGGGGGAATATTAAACCTATAGAACAGGTGGGTTGGGGATTTGGGGTTGTGTGGGAAGTTAAAGCGTTAAAACGTTAGATTGGGAGAAGGGGAAGTGCAATGAGACCTGGGTGTCCTTGTGCACCAGTCGCTGAAGGTAAGCATGCAGGTGCAGCAGGCGGTTAAGAAGGCAAATGGTATGTTGGCCTTCGTAGCGAGAGGGTTTGAGTACAGGAAAAACAATGTCTTGCTGCAGTTGTACAGGGCCTTGGTGAGACCACATCTTGAGTATTGTGTGCAGTTTTGTTCGCCTTATCTGAGGAAGGATGATCTTGCCATGGAAGGAGTGCAGCGAAGATTCACCAGGCTGATACCTGGGATGGCAGGAATGACGTATGAGTAGAGATTGGGTCGACTGGGCTTATATTCGCTGGAGTAGGAAGAATGAGAGGGGATCTCATTGAAACTTATAAAATTCTAACAGGACTAGACAGACTAGATGCAGGAAGGATGTTCCCAATGGTCGGGGAGTCCAGAACCAGGGGACGCAGTCTAAGGCTAAGGGGTAAGCCATTTAGGACAGAGATGAGGAGGAATTTCTTCACCCAGAGAGTGGTGAACCTGTGGAATTCTCTACCAAAGAAGGCAGTAGAGGCCAATTCATTAAATATATTCAAGAAGGAGTTGGATATATTTCTTAAGGCTAAAGGGATCAAGGGATATGGAGAGAAGGCAGGAACAGGGTACTGAATTTGGATGATCAGCCATGATCTCATTGAATGGTGGAGCAGGCTCGAGGAGCCGAGTGGCCTACTCCTGCTCCTATCTTCTATGTTTCTATGTTTCTATGGTAAAAATCTGAATCTTGACCAGAACCTGCCTCCAACTCGTCCACTTCCAGTTTTAACAGAGATGTGACGGCGGCAGGCAGCCAACCCACTCTCAGGGGACAGGTCGACCATTTTAATATTGTATTGAGGCTTGCATGCCTCAGAATTAACCTCCATTTTACATCTAACTGGTCGGAACTCATGAAACTCAGCAGCTAAAGTAAGGTGAATACTGCTGGATCCAGGAGGTAAAGTGCCTTTACGCATAGCTCCTGGATCCAGCGTTCCGACCCAACCCACCCCCCGCCATCAGAGAGCGCCCGATGAGGACTCCGCCCCCCCAACCCACCCCCCGCCATCGGAGAGCCCCCGATGAGGACTCCGCCCCCCCAAACCACCCCCGCCATCAGAGAGCGCCCGATGAGGACTCCGCCCCCCCAACCCACCCCCCGCCATCGGAGAGCCCCCGATGAGGACTCCGCCCCCCCAACCCACCCCCGCCATCGGAGAGCCCCCGATGAGGACTCCGCCCCCCCAAACCACCCCCGCCATCAGAGAGCGCCCGATGAGGACTCTGCCCCCCCAACCCACCCCCCGCCATCGGAGAGCCCCCGATGAGGACTCCGCCCCCCCAACCCACCCCCCGCCATCAGAGAGCGCCCGATGAGGACTCTGCCCCCCCAACCCACCCCCCGCCATCGGAGAGCCCCCGATGAGGACTCCGCCTCCCCAACCCACCCCCCACCATCGGAGAGCCCCCGATGAGGACTCCGCCCCCCCAACCCACCTCCCACCATCGGAGAGCCCCCGATGAGGACTCCGCCCCCCCAACCCACCTCCCACCATCGGAGAGCCCCCGATGAGGACACCGCCTCCCCAACCCACCCCCCACCATCGGAGAGCCCCCGATGAGGACTCCGCCCCCCCAACCCACCTCCCACCATCGGAGAGCCCCCGATGAGGACTCCGCCTCCCCAACCCACCCCCCACCATCGGAGACCCCCCGATGAGGACTACACCCCCACAACCCACCCCCGCCATCGGAGACCCCCCGATGAGGACTACACCCCCCCAAACCACCCCCGCCATCAGTGGCCCCCAATGAGGACTCCACCCCCCCAAACCACCCCCCGCCATCGGAGACCCCCCAATGAGGACTCCACCCCCCCAAACCACCCCTGCCGCCGGAGACCCCCCAATGAGGACTCCACCCCCCCAAACAACCCCCGCCATCAGAGACCCCCCAATGAGGACTCCACCCCCCCAAACCAACCCCGCCATCGGAGACCCCACGATGAGGACTCCGCGCCCCAACCAACCCCCGCCATCGGAGACCCCAATGAGGACTCCACCCCCCCAAACCACCCCCGCCATCGGAGCCCCCCTAATGAGGGCTCTGCCCACCCCAAACCACACCCGCCATCGGAGACCCCCCAATGAGGACTCCACCCCCCCAAACCAACCCCGCCATCGGAGACCCCACGATGAGGACTCCGCACCCCAACCAACCCCCGCCATCGGAGACCCCAATGAGGACTCCACCCCCCCAAACCACCCCCGCCATCGGAGACCCCCCAATGAGGGCTCCGCCCCCCCAAACCACCCCCGTCATCGGAGACCCCAATGAGGGCTCCGCCCCCCCCAAACCACCCCCGCCATCGGAGACCCCCTAATGAGGGCTCCGCCCACCCCAAACCACACCCGCCATCGGAGACCCCCCAAGAGGGCTCCGCCCCCCCACTGCCCCACACTCCTCCCGGCCCTCCAATGATACTCCGAACACATCCCCGACCAATCCTCCAGCCCTCAATCTATTCCGGATCCCCCCGCTGCTCCTCGGTTTACTCCGGATGCTCTCCCTGCTCGTTGATGTACCCCGGACACTCCCCTGCTCCTCGATCTATTCTAGACCCTCCCCCCGCTCCTTCGATCTACTCCAGAACGTCGCCCACTCCTCGATCTAATCCGGACTCTCCCACGCTCCTCGATGTACTCCGGGGCATCCCCCCGCTCCTTGATCAAATCCGGACCCTCCCCCACTCCTCGATCTACTCCGGACCCTCCCCCGCTGCTCGATCTACTCCGGACCCTCCCCCGCTGCTCGATCTACTCCGGACCCTCCCCCGCTGCTCGATCTACTCCGGACCCTCCCCCGCTGCTCGATCTACTCCGGACCCTCCCCCGCTGCTCGATCTACTCCGGACCCTCCCCCGCTGCTCGATCTACTCCGGACCCTCCCCCGCTGCTCGATCTACTCCGGACCCTCTCCCGCACCTCGATCTACTCCGGACCCTCCCCCCGCTCCTCGATCTACTCCGGACCGACCCCGCTCCTCGATCTAATCCAAACCCTACCCCGCTCCTCGATCTACTCCGGACCCTCCTCCCACTCCTCGATCTACTCCGGACCTTCCCTTCGCTCCTCGATCTACTCCGGACCCTTCCCCCACACCTCGATCTACTCCGGACCCTTGTCCCGCTCCTCGATCTACTCCAGACACTCCCCCCACTAATCGATCTACTCCAGACACTCCCCCCACTAATCGATCTACTCCAGACACTCCCCCTGCTCTTCGATTTACTCCAGACACCCCCCCACTCCTCGATCTACTCCAGACCCAACCCCCGCTCCTCGATCTACTCCGGACCCAACCCCCGCTCCTCGATGTACTCCAGACACTCCCCCCGCTCCTCGATCTACTCCGGACACTCCCCCCTCTCCTCGATCTACTCCGGACACTTCCTCCGCTCCTCGATCTACTCCGGACACTCCCCCTGC
This sequence comes from Somniosus microcephalus, assembly GCF_052327205.1. Classification (NCBI taxonomy): domain Eukaryota; kingdom Metazoa; phylum Chordata; class Chondrichthyes; order Squaliformes; family Somniosidae; genus Somniosus; species Somniosus microcephalus. The sequence goes on along the minus strand of NC_140987.1, from coordinate 335,538,726 downwards.
TCCTCGATCTACTCCGGACACTTCCCCTGCTCCACGATCTTCTCCGGACACTCCCCCCGCTCCTCGATCTACTCCGGACCATTCCCCGTTCCTCGATCTACTCCGGACCCTCCCCCGCTCCTCGATCTACTCCGGACACTCCCCCCGCTCCTCGATCTACTCCGGACCCTCTCCCGCTCCTCGATCTACTCCGGACACTCCCCCCGCTCCTTGAACTACTCCGGATCATCCCCCCACTCCCCGAGCTACTCTGGATCATCCCCCTGCTTCTCGATCTACTCCGGATCCTCCCCAGCTCCTCGATCTACTCCGGACCCTCCCCCCGCTCCTCAATCTACTCCGGACCCTCCACCCGCTCCTCAATCTACTCCGGGCCCTCCACCCGCTCCTCGATCTGCTCCGGACATTCCCCCTGCTCCTCGATCTACTCCGGATCCTCCCACACTCCTCGAACTACTACGGACCCTCGCCCTGCTCCTCGATCTACTCCGGACCCTGCCCCCGCTCCTCGATCTACTCCGGACCCACCCCCGCTCCTCGATCTACTCTGGACCCTCCCCCCGCTCCCTGATCTACTCCGGACCGTCCCCCTGCTTCTCGATCTACTCCAGACCCTCCCCCCTCCTCGATCTACTACGGACCCTCCCCCGCTCCTCGATCTACTCCAACCCTCCACCCATTCCCCGATCTGCTCCGGACCCTCCCCCCACTCCTCGATCTACTCCGGACACTGCCCCCACTCCTCGATCTACTCCGGACCCTCCCCCCGCTCCTTGATCTGCTCCAGACCCTCCCCCCACTCCTCGATCAACTCTGGCCCCTCCCCCGCTCATCGAACTACTCCGGCCCTCCCCCCGCTCCCTGATCTACTCCTGACCGTCACCCTACTTCTCGATCGACTCCAGACCCTCCCAACGCTCCTCAATCTACTCCGGACCCTCCCCCGCTCCTCGATCTACTCTGGACCATCCGCCCACTCCCCGAACTACTCCGGACCCTCACACGCTCCTCGATCTACTCCGGACACTCCCCCGCTCCTCGATCTACTTCGGACCCTCCCCCCGCTCTTCTATCTACTCCGGACCCTCCCCCCGCTCCTCGATCTACTCCGGACACTCCCCCGCTCTTCTATCTACTCCGGACCCTCCCCCGCTCCTCGATCTACTCCGGACACTCCCCCCGCTCCTCAATCTACTCCGGACCTTCCCTACGCTTCTCGATCTACTCCGGACTCGACCCCCACTCCTCGAACTACTCCGGACCCTCCCCCCGCTCCTCAACTTACTCCGGACCCTCCCCCGCTCCTCGATCTACTCCGGACCCTCCTCCACTCCTCGATCTACTCCGGACCCTCCCCCGCTCCTCAATCTACTCCGGACCCTCCCCCATTCCTCGACCTGCTCCGGGCACTCCTCCCACTCCTCGATCTACTCCGGACACTCTCGCCGCTCCTCGATCTACTCCGGACCCTCCCCCGCTCCTCGACCTGCTCCGGACACTCCCCCCGCTCCTCGATCTACTCCGGACCTTCTCCCGCTCCTCGAACTGCTCCGGACACGCCCCGCGCTCCTCGATCTACTCCGGACCCTCCCCCGCTCCTCGACCTACTCCGGACCCTGCCCCCACTCCTCGACCTACTCTGGGCCCGTCCCCCGCTACTCGATCTACACCGGACCCTCCCCCCGCTCCACGATCTACTCCGGACCCTCCCCCGCTCCTCGATCTACTCCGGACCCTCCCCCCGCTCCGCGATCTACTCCGGACCCTCCCCCCACTCCTCGATCTACTCCGGACCCTCCCCCCGCTCCCCGATCTTATCCAGACCCTCCCCCCGCTCCTCGGTCTACTCCGGACCCTACCCCACTTCTCGATCTACTCTGGACCATCCCCCCGCTCCTCGATCTACTCCGGACACTGCCCCCACTCCTCGATCTACTCCGGACCAACCCCCACTCCTTGATCTGCTCCAGACCCTCCCCCCACTCCTCGATCTACTCCGGTCCCTCCCCCGCTCCTCGATCTACTCCGGACCCTCACCCGCTCCTCGATCCACTCCGGACCCTTCCCCCACTCCTCGATCTACTCCGGACACACCCCCCGCTCCTCGATCTACTCCAGACACTCCCCCCACTACTCGATCTACTCCAGACACTCCCCCTGCTCCTCGATCCACTCCAGACAGCCCCCCACTCCTCGATCTACTCCAGACCCTCCCCCACTCCTCGATCTACTCCAGACACTCCCCCCGCTCCTCGGTCTACTCCAGACAATCCCCCCTCTCCTCGCGATCTACTCCGGACACTCTGGCCGCTCCTCGATCCACTCCGGACACTTCCCCCGCTCCTCGATCTACTCCGGACCCACCCCTCACTCCTCGATGTACTCCGGACACAGCCGCCGCTCCTCGATCTACTCCAGACCCTCCCCCTGCTCCTCGACCTACTCCGGACCCTCCCCCCGCTCCTCGATCAACTCCGGACCCTCTCCCCGCACCTCGATCTACTCCGTACTGTCGTCCCGCAACTCGATCTACTCCAGACCCTCCCTCTGCTCCTCGATCAACTCCGGACACTCCCCCCGCTCCACGATCTACTCCGGACACTCCCCCCGCTCCTCGATCTACTCCGGACCGTTCCCCGCTCCTCGATCTACTCCGGACCCTCCCCCGCTCCTCGATCTACTCCGGACACTCCCCCCGCTCCTCGAACTATTCCGGACCCTCTCCCGCTCCTCGACCTACTCTGGACTCTCCCCCCGCTCCTCGATCTACTCCGGACCCTCTCCCACTCCTCGATCTACTCCGGACCCTCCCCCCGCTCCTTGAACTACTCCGGATCCTCCCCCCGCTCCCCGAGCTAGTCTGGATCGTCCCCCTGCTCCTCGATCTACTCCAGACCATCCCCCCGCTCCTCAATCTACTCCGGACCCTCCACCCGCTCCTCAATCTACTCCGGACCCTCCACCCGCTCCTCGATCTACTCCGGATATTCCCCCTGCTCCTCGATCTACTCCGGATCCTCCCCCACTCCTCGAACTATTCCGGACCCTCGCACTGCTCCTCGATCTACTCTGGACACTGCCCCCACTCCTCGATCTACTCCGGACCCTCCCCCGCTCCTCGATCTACTCCAGACTCTCCCCCCGCTCCTCGATCTACTCCGGACCCACCCCCGCTCCTCGATCTACTCTGGACACTCCCCCCGCTCCCCGATCTACTCCGGACCGTCCCCCTACTTCTCGATCTACTCCAGACACTCCCCCCACTGCTCGATCTACTCCGGACCCTACCCCGCTACTCGATCTACTCCAGACTCTCACCCCATTCCCCGATCTAGTCCAGACCCTCCCCCCGCTCCTCGATCTACGCCGGACACTGCCCCCACTCCTCGATCTACTCCGGACTCTCCCCCCGCTCCTTGATCTGCTCCAGACCCTCCCCCCACTCCTTGATCTACTCTGGTCCCTCCCCCACTCCTCGATCTACTCCGGCCCACCCCCCGCTCCCTGATCTACTCCTGACCGTCCCCCTACTTCTCGATCGACTCCGGACCCTCCCCACGCTCCTCGATCTACTTCGGACACTCCCCCGCTCCTCGATCTACTCCGGACCCTCCGCCCGCTCCCCGATCTACTCTGGACCCTCCCCCGCTCCTCGATCTACTCCGGACCCTCCCCCGCTCTTCTATCTACTCCGTACCCTCCCCCGCTCCTCGATCTACTCCGGACCCTCCCTACGCTCCTCGATCTACTACAGACTCTCCCCCCGCTCCTCGAACTACTCCGGACCCTTCCCCCGCTCCTCAATCTACCCCGGACCCTCCCCCGCTCCTCGATCTACTCAGGACCCTCCCCCGCTCCTCGATCTACTCCAGACCCTCCCCCGCTCCTCAATCTACTCCGGACCCTCCCCCATTCCTCGACCTGCTACGGGCACTCCTCCCACTCCACGATCTACTCCGGACACTCCCGCCGCTCCTCGATCTACTCCGGACCATCTACCGCTCCTCGACCTGCTCCAGACACTCACCCCGCTCCTCGAACTACTCCGGACCCTCCCCCACTCCTCGACCTGCTCCGGACACGCCCCGTTCCTCGATCTACTCCGGACCCTCCCCCGCTCCTCGATCTACTCCGGACCCTCCCCCGCTCCTCGATCTACTCCAGACCCTGCCCCCGCTCCTCGATCTACTCTGGACCCGTCCCCCGCTACTCGATCTACACCGGACCATCCCCCCGCTCCACGATCAACTCCGGACCCTCCCCCGCTCCTTGATCTACTCCGGACCATTCCCCCACTCCTCGATCTACTCCGGACCCTCCCCCCGCTCCTCGATCTACTCCAGACCCTCCCCCCACTCCTCGATCTACTCCGGACACTCCCCCCGCTCCCCGATCTTATCCAGACCCTCCCCCCGCTCCTCGATCTACTCTGGACCCTACCCCACTCCTCGATCTACTCCGGACCCTCACCCCGCTCCTCGATCTACTCCGGACACTGCCCCCACTCCTCGATCTACTCCGGAACCTCCCCCCACTCCTTGACTCCGGACACTCCCCCCACTCCTCGATCTACTCCGGACCCTCTCCCCCTCCTCGATCTACTCCGGACTCTCCCCCCGCTCCTCAATCTACTCCGGACCCTCCCTACGCTCCTCGATCTACTACAGACTCTCCCCCCGCTCCTCAAACTACTCCGGACCCTCCCCCCGCTCCACGATCAACTCCGGACCCTCCCCCGCTCCTTGATCTACTCCGGACCATCCCCCCGCTCCTCGATCTACTCCGGACCCTCCCCCCGCTCCTCGATCTACTCCAGACCCTCCCCCCACTCCTCGATCTACTCCGGACCCTCCCCCCACTCCCCGATCTTATCCAGACCCTCCTCCCGCTCCTCGATCTACTCCGGACCCTACCCCACTCCTCGATCTACTCCGGACCCTCACCCCGCTCCTCGATCTACTCCGGACACTGCCCCCACTCCTCGATCTACTCCGGAACCTCCCCCCACTCCTTGATCTGCTCCAGACCCTCCCCCCACTCCTCGATCTACTCCGGGCCCTCCCCCACTCCTCGATCTACTCCGGACACTCCCCCCGCTCCCTGATCTACTCCTGGCCGTCCCCCTACTTCTCGATCTATTCCGGACCCTCCCCATGCTCCTCGATCTACTCCGGAGCCTCCCGCCACTCCTCGATCTACTCTGGACCTTCCCCCGGCTCCTCGATCTACTCCGCACCTTCCCCCGCTCCTCGATCTACTCCGGACCCTCCCCCCACTCCTTGATCTACTCCAGACCCTCCCCCTGCTCCTCGATCTACTCCGGACACTCCCACAGCTCCACGATCAACTCCGGACACTCCCCCGCTCCTCAAATTACTCCTGACCCTCCCCCCACTCCTCGATCTACGCTGGACCCTCCCCCGCTCCTCAATCTACTCCGGATCCTCCCTCCGCTCCTCGATCTACTCCGGACCCTCCCTCCAAACCTCGACCTACTCCAGACCCTCCCCCCGCTCCTCGATCTACTCCGGGCCCTCCCCATGCTCCTCGACCTACTCCGGACCCTCCCCCCGCACCTCAATCTACTCCGGACACTGCCCCCCCTCCTCGATCTACTCCGGACCCTCCCCCCTCTCCTCGATCTACTCCGGAACCTACCCCGCTCCTCGGTCTACTCCGGACCCTCCCCCGCTCCTCGACCTATTCCAGACTCTCCCCCCACTCCTCGATCTACTCCGGACCCTCCCCTGCTCCTCGATCTACTCCAGACGCTCCCACGCTCCTAGATCTACTCCGGACCCTCCCCCGCTCCTCGATCTACTCCTGACCCTCCCCCGCTCCTCGATCTACTCCGGAACCTACCCCGCTCCTCGATCTACTCCGGAGCCTCCCCTGCTCCAAGATCTACTCCGGACCCTCCCCCCGCTCCTCGACCTACTCCAGACCCTCCATCCGCTCCTCGATCTACTCCGGACCCTCCCCCACTCCTCGATCTACTCCGGATCCTCCCCCGCTCCTCGATCTACTCCGGACACTCCCCCCGCTCCCCGATCTTATCCAGACCCTCCCCCCGCTCCTCGATCTACTCTGGACCCTACCCCACTCCTCGATCTACTCCGGACCCTCACCCCGCTCCTCGATCTACTCCGGACACTGCCCCCACTCCTCGATCTACTCCGGAACCTCCCCCCACTCCTTGACTCCGGACACTCCCCCCACTCCTCGATCTACTCCGGACCCTCTCCCCCTCCTCGATCTACTCCGGACTCTCCCCCCGCTCCTCAATCTACTCCGGACCCTCCCTACGCTCCTCGATCTACTACAGACTCTCCCCCCGCTCCTCAAACTACTCCGGACCCTCCCCCCGCTCCACGATCAACTCCGGACCCTCCCCCGCTCCTTGATCTACTCCGGACCATCCCCCCGCTCCTCGATCTACTCCGGACCCTCCCCCCGCTCCTCGATCTACTCCAGACCCTCCCCCCACTCCTCGATCTACTCCGGACCCTCCCCCCACTCCCCGATCTTATCCAGACCCTCCCCCCGCTCCTCGATCTACTCCGGACCCTACCCCACTCCTCGATCTACTCCGGACCCTCACCCCGCTCCTCGATCTACTCCGGACACTGCCCCCACTCCTCGATCTACTCCGGAACCTCCCCCCACTCCTTGATCTGCTCCAGACCCTCCCCCCACTCCTCGATCTACTCCGGGCCCTCCCCCACTCCTCGATCTACTCCGGACACTCCCCCCGCTCCCTGATCTACTCCTGGCCGTCCCCCTACTTCTCGATCTATTCCGGACCCTCCCCATGCTCCTCGATCTACTCCGGAGCCTCCCGCCACTCCTCGATCTACTCTGGACCTTCCCCCGGCTCCTCGATCTACTCCGCACCTTCCCCCGCTCCTCGATCTACTCCGGACCCTCCCCCCACTCCTTGATCTACTCCAGACCCTCCCCCTGCTCCTCGATCTACTCCGGACACTCCCACAGCTCCACGATCAACTCCGGACACTCCCCCGCTCCTCAAATTACTCCTGACCCTCCCCCCACTCCTCGATCTACGCTGGACCCTCCCCCGCTCCTCAATCTACTCCGGATCCTCCCTCCGCTCCTCGATCTACTCCGGACCCTCCCTCCAAACCTCGACCTACTCCAGACCCTCCCCCCGCTCCTCGATCTACTCCGGGCCCTCCCCATGCTCCTCGACCTACTCCGGACCCTCCCCCCGCACCTCAATCTACTCCGGACACTGCCCCCCCTCCTCGATCTACTCCGGACCCTCCCCCCTCTCCTCGATCTACTCCGGAACCTACCCCGCTCCTCGGTCTACTCCGGACCCTCCCCCGCTCCTCGACCTATTCCAGACTCTCCCCCCACTCCTCGATCTACTCCGGACCCTCCCCTGCTCCTCGATCTACTCCAGACGCTCCCACGCTCCTAGATCTACTCCGGACCCTCCCCCGCTCCTCGATCTACTCCTGACCCTCCCCCGCTCCTCGATCTACTCCGGAACCTACCCCGCTCCTCGATCTACTCCGGAGCCTCCCCTGCTCCAAGATCTACTCCGGACCCTCCCCCCGCTCCTCGACCTACTCCAGACCCTCCATCCGCTCCTCGATCTACTCCGGACCCTCCCCCACTCCTCGATCTACTCCGGATCCTCCCCCGCTCCGCGATCTACTCCGGACACTCCCCCCGCTCCTCGATCTACTCCGGCCCCTCCCCCCGCTCCTCAATCAACTCCGGACCCTCCCCTGCTGCTCGATCTACTCCGGACCTTCCCCCCGCTCCTCGATCTACTCCGAACCATCCCCCCGCTCCTCGATCTACTCCGGACCCTCCACCGGCTCCTCGATCTACTCCGGACCATCCACAAACACCTCGATCTACTCCGGAACCTCTCTCCGCACCTCGATCTACTCTGGAGTGCCCCCCACTCCTCGATCTACTCCGGACACTCCCCCCGCTCCTAGATCTACTCCGGACACTCCCCCGGTCCTCGATCTACTATGGACTCTCCCCACGCTCCTCGATCTACTCCGGACACTCCCCCCACTTCTCAGTCTACTCCGGAACCACCCCCGCTCCTCAACCTACTCCAGACCCTCCCCCTGCTCCTCGATCTACTCCAGACCCTCCCACCACTCCTCGATCTACTCCGGAACCACCCCCGCTCCTCAACCTACTCCAGACCCTCCGCCCGCTCCTCAATCTACGCCGGACCCTCCCCCTCTCCGCGATCTACTCCAGCCCCTCCCCCGCTCCTCGATCTACTCCGGACCCTCCCCCTGCTCCTCGATCTACTCCGGACCCTCCCCCCGCTGCTCGATCTACTCCGGACCCTACCCCGCTCCTCGATCTACTCTGGACCCTCCCCCGCTCCTCGATCTACTCTGGACGCTCCCCCGCTCCTCGATCTACTCCGGACGCTCCCCCGCTCCTCGATCTACTCCGGAACCTACCCCGCTCCTCAGTCTACTCCGGAGCCTCCCCTGCTCCTCGATCTACTCCGGACTCTCCCCCCGCTCCTCGACCTACTCCAGACTCTCCCTCCGCTCCTCGATCTACTCCGGACCCTCCCCCGCTCCTCGATCTAATCCGGATCCTCCCCCGCTCCGTTATCTACTCCGGACCATCCCCCCGCTCCTCGATCAACTCCGGACCCTCCACCGGCTCCTCGATCTTCTCCGCACCATCTCCCCGCTCCTTGATCAACTCCGGACCCTCCACCGGCTCCTCGATCTTCTCCGCACCATCTCCCCGCTCCTCGATCAACTCCGGACCCTCCACCGGCTCCTCGATCTACTCTGGACCATCCCCCCACACCTCGATCTACTCCGGACCCTCTCCCCGCACCTCGATCTACTCTGGAGTGTCCCACACTCCTCGATCGACTCCGGACTCTCCCCCCGCTCCTCGATCTACTCCGGACACTCCTCCCGCTCCTCGATCTACTCCGGACCCTCCCCCGCTCCCCGATCTACTCCGGACACTCCCCCCACTCCTAGATCTACTCCGGACACTCCCCCGGTCCTCGATCTACTCTGGACTCTCCCCACGCTCCTCGATCTACTCCGGACACTCCCCCCACTTCTCAATCTACTCCGGACCATCCCCCGCCCCTGGATCTACTCCAGACCCACCCCCCGCTCCTCGATCTACTCCGGACACTGCCCCCGCTCCTCGATCTACTCCGGACCCTCCCCCTCTCCTCGATCTACTCCGGACCCTCCCCTTCTCCAAGATCTACTCCGGACCCTCCCACAACTCCCCGATCTACTCCGGACCTTCCCGCTCCTTCTCTATCTACTCCGGACACTGCCCCTGCTCCTCGATCTATTCCGGACACTGCCCTCGCTCCTCGATCTACTCCAGACCCTTCCCCCGCTCTTCGACCTATTCCGGCCCACCCCCCGCTCCTCGTTCTACTCCAGACACTCCCACCACTCCTCGATCTACTCCGGACTATCCCCCCGCTCCTCGATCTACTCCGTACCCTCCCCCCGATCACCAATCTACTCCGGACCGTCCCCCTGCCTCTCGATCTACTCCGGTCCCTTCCCCCTACTCTTCGAACTACTCCGGACCCTCCCCTCACTCCTCGATCTACTGCAGACACTCCCACCACTCCTCGATCTACTCCGGACTATCCCCCCGCTCCTCGATCTACTCTGTACCCTCCCACCGCTCACCAATCTACTCCGGAACCTACACGATCCTCGATCTACTCCGGGCCCTCCCCCTGCTCCTCGATCTACTCCGGACCCTCCCCCCGCTCCTCGATCTACTCCAGACCCTCACCCTGCTCCTCGAACTACTCCAGACAGTCCCTCAGCTCCACGATCTACCCCGGACACTGCCCCGCTCCTCAAACTACTCCCGACCCTCCCCCCGCTCCTCGATCTACGCCGGACCCTCCCCCGCTTCTCGATCTACTCCGGACCCTCCCTCCGCTCCTCGATCTACTCCGGAACCTCCCCCCAAACCTCGACCTACTCCAGACCGTCCCCCCGCTCCTCGATCTACTCCGGACCCTCCCCCACTCCTCGATCTACTCCGGACCCTCCCCCGCTCCTCGACCTGATCCAGACACTCCGCCCGCTCCGCGATCTACTCCGGACCCTCACCCTCTCCACGATCTACTCCGGACCCTATCCCCGCTCCTCGATCTACTCCGGACCCTCCCCCGCTCACCGATCCACTCCGGACACTCCCCCCGCTCCTAGATCTACTCCGGACACTCCCCCGGTCCTCGATCTACTATGGACTCTCCCCACGCTCCTCGATCTACTCCGGACACTCCCCCCACTTCTCAGTCTACTCCGGACCATCACCCGCCCCTGGATCTACTCCAGACCCTCCCCCCGCTCCTCGATCTGCTCCGGACTCTGCCCCGCTCCTCGATCTACTCCGGACCCTCCCCTTCTCCAAGATCTACTCCGGAACCTCACCCCACTCCCCGATCCACTCCGGACCCACCCCCGCTCCTCGATCTACTCCGGTCCCTCCCCCCGCTCCCCGATCTTATCCAGACCCTCCTCCCGCCCCTCGATCTACTCCGGACCCTCCCCCGCTCCTCGATCTACTCCGGACCCTCTGCCCGCTCCCCGAACTACTCCGGACCCTCGCCCAATCCTCGATCTACTCCGGACACTCCCCCGCTCCTGGATCTACTCCGGCCCCTCCCCCCGCTCTTCTATCTACTCCGGACCCTCCCCGCTCCTCGATCTACTCCGGACTCTCCCTCCGCTCCTCGATCTACTCCGGACTCTCCCCCCACTCCTCAAACTACTCCGGACCCTCCCCCCGCTCCTCAATCTAGTGTGGACCATCCCCCGCTCCTCCATCTACTCCGGACCCTCCCCCGCTCCTCGATCTACTCCGGACCCTCCCCCGCTCCTCAATCTACTCCGGACCCTCCCCCATTCCTCGACCTGCTCCGGGCATTCCTCCCACTCTTCGATCTACTCCGAACACTCCCGCTGCTCCTCGATCTACTCCGGGCCCTCCCCTGCTCCTCGACCTGCTCCGGACACTCCCCCCGCTCCTCGATCTTCTCCGGACCATCCCCCGCTCCTCGACCTGCACCGGACACTCCCCCCGCTCCTCGATCTACTTTGGACCCTCCCCCACTCCTCGATCTACTCTGGACCCTGCCCCCGCTCCTCGATCTACTCCGGACCCGTCCCCCGCTACTCGATCTACAAAAGACCCTCCCCCCGCTCCACGATCTACTCTGGACCCTCCCCCGCTCCTTGATCTACTCCGGACCCTCCCCCCGCTCCACGATCTACTCCAGACCCTCCCCCAGCTCCTCGATCTACTCCGGACCCTCCCCCTGCTCCTCGATCTACTCCGTACCCTCCCCCCACTCCTTGACCTATTCCGGACCCTCACCCCGCTCCTCGATCTGCTCCAGAACCTCCCCCGCTCCTCGATCTACTTCGGAGACTCCCGCCGCTCCTCGATCTACTCAGGACCTTCCCCTCGCTCCTCGATCCACTCCGGAACTTCCCCCGCTCCTTGGTCTACTCCGGACCCTCACCCCACTCCTTGATCTACTCCAGACCCTCCCCCTGCTCCTCGATCTACTCTGGACACTCCCACAGCTCCACGATCAACTCCGGACACTCCCCCGCTCCTCAAATTACTCCGGAACCTCCCCCCAAACCTCGACCTACTCCAGACCCTCCCCCTGCTCCTCGATCTACTCCAGACCCTCCCACCACTCCTCGATCTACTCCGGAACCACCCCCGCTCCTCAACCTACTCCAGACCCTCCGCCCGCTCCTCAATCTACGCCGGACCCTCCCCCTCTCCGCGATCTACTCCGGACCCTCCCCCGCTCCTCGAACTACTCCGGACCCTCCCCCTGCTCCTCGATCTACTCCGAACCCTCCCCCCGCTGCTCGATCTACTCCGGACCCTACCCCGCTCCTCGATCTACTCCGGACCCTCCCCCGCTCCTCGATCTACTCTGGATGCTCCCCCGCTCCTCGATCTACTCCGGACGCTCCCCCGCTCCTCGATCTACTTCGGACCCTCCCCCCGCTCCGCGATCTACCTCTAATCCAGACACCCCCCACTCCTCGATCTAAATCTTATCCGGACGCTCCCCCCTTTCCTCGATCATCTCCGGACCATCCCACGCTCCTTGATCTACTGCGGTCCCTCCCTTCGTTCCTCAATCTACTCCGGACCATCCCCGCACTCCTCGATCTACTCTGGACCCTCCCCTCGCTCCTTGATCTACTCTGGACCCTCCCCTCGCTCCGCGATCTACCTCTAATCCGGACACTCCCCGCTCCTCGATCTACATCTTATCCGGACGCTCCCCCCTTTCCTCGATCATCTCCGGACCATCCCCCGCTCCTTGATCTCCTGCGGACCCTCCCTTCGTTCCTCAATCTACTCCGGACCATCCCCACACTCCTCGATCTACTCCGCACACTCCACCCGCTCCTCGATCTACTCTGGATCCTCCCCCCGCTCCTCGAACTACTCCGTACCCTCCTCCCGCTCCTCGAACTACTCCGGACCCTCCCCTCGCTCCTTGATCTACTCCAGACCCTCCCCCGCTCCTCGATCTTCTCGTGACCCTTCCCCGCTACTCAATCTACTCCCGACCCTCCCCCCATTCCTCAATCTACTCCGGACCCTCCCCCCGCTCCTCGATCTACTCTGGATCCTCCCCTTGCTCCTCGATCTACTCCGGACTCTCCCCCCGTTTCCCGATCTACTCTGGACCCTCCCCCCACTCCACGATCTGCTCCGGACCCTCCCCCTACCCCTCAAACTACTCCGGACCCTGCCCCCGCTCCTCGACCTACTCCGGACCCTCCCCCCTCTCCATGATCTACATCTAATCCGGACCCACCCCCCGCTCCTCGACCTACTCCAGACCCTCCCCTCTCTCCTCGATCTACTCCGGACCCTCCCCCGCTCCTCGACCTACTCCGGACCCTCCCCCCGCTCCGCGATCAACCTCTAATCCACACACCCCCCACTCCTCGATCTAAATCTTATCCGGACGCTCCCCCCTTTCCTCGATCATCTCCGGACCATCCCACGCTCCTCGATCTACTGCGGTCCCTCCCTTCATTCCTCAATCTGCTCCGGACCATCCCCGCACTCCTCGTTCTACTCCGGTCCCTCCACCCGCTTCTCGATCTACTCGGGACACTCCCCCACTTCTCAATCTACTCTGGACCCTCCCCTCGCTCCTTGACCTACTCTGGACCCTCCCCTCGCTCCTCGATCTACTCCGGACCCTCCCCCCGCTCCTCGATCTACTCTGGACCCTCCCCTCGCTCCTCGATCTATTCCGGACCGCCAACCCTGAACGCTCCTCATCCTACTCTGGACCCTCCCCCCCTCCTCGATCTACTCCCAACTCTCCCCTCACTCCTTGATCTACTCCGGACCCTCCCTCCACTTCTCGATCTACTGCGGACCCTCCCCTCGCTCCTCGATCTACTCCGGACCGCCCACCCCGCTCCTCGTCCTACTCCGGACCCTTCCCCCTCGCCTCGATCTACTCCCAACTCTCCCGCCGCTCCTCGATCTCCTCCGGACCGCCAACCCCACCCCCGCTCCTCGTCCTACTCTGGATACGCTCCTTGATCTACTCCCAACTCTCCCCCCGCTCCTCGATCTACTCCGGACCCTCACCCCGCTTCTCGATCTACTCCGGACACTCCCTCCGCTCCTCGAACTACTCCGGACCCTCCTCCCGCTCCTCGATCTACTCCGGACACTCCCCCCACTACTCGATCTACTCCGGACGCTCCCCCGCTCCTCGATCTACTCCAGACCCTCCCCTGCTCCACGATCTACTCTCGACCCTCCCCCGCTACTCGATCTACTCCCGACCCTCCCCCCGCTCCTCCATCTACTCCGGACCCTACCCCCGCTCCTCGATCTACTCCGGAACCTCCCCCCGCTTCTCGATCTAATCTGGACCATCCCCCGCTCCTCGATCTACTCCGGACCCTCCCCCTGCTCCTCGATCTACTCCGGACGCTCCCCCTGCTCCTCGATCTACTCCGGACCCTCCCCCACTCCTCGATCTACTCCGGACCCTCCACCCGCTCCTCGATCTACTCTGGACCCTCCCCCCGCTCCTCGATCAACTCCGGACTCTCCCCCGCTCCTTGATCTACTCCGGACCCTAGCCCTGCTCCTCGATCTACTCCGGACCCTCACCCGCTCCTCGATCTACTCCGGACCCTCCCCCCTCTCCGCGATCTACATCTAATCCGGACCCTCCCCCCGCTCCTCGATATACTCCGGACACTCCCCCCGCTCCTCGATCTACTCCGGATCCTCCCCCACTCCTCGATCTGCTCCGGAGCCTCCCCCCGCTCCTCGATCTACTCCGGACCCTCCCCCACTCCTCGATCTACTCCGGACCCTACCCCCGCTCCGCAATCTACCTCTAATCCGGACACTCCCCCCGCTCCACGATCATCTCCGGACCATCCCCCGCTCCTCGATCTGCTGCAGACCCTCCCTTCGTTCCTCAATCTACTCCGGACCATCCCCGCTCTCCTCGTTCTACTCCGGTCCCTCCACCCGCTTCTCGATCTACTCGGGACACTCCCCCACTTCTCGATCTACTCTGGACCCTCCCCTCGCTCCTTGACCTACTCTGGACCCTCCCCTCGCTCCTCGATCTACTCCGGACCCTCCCCCCGCTCCTCGATCTACTCTGGACCCTCCCCTCGCTCCTCGATCTACTCCGGACCCTCCCCCCGCTCCTCGATCTACTCTGGACCCTCCCCTCGCTACTCGATCTATTCCGGACCGCCAACCCCGAACGCTCCTCATCCTACTCGGGACCCTCCACCCCCTCCTCGATCTACTCCCAACTCTCCCCCAGCTCCTCGATCTGCTCCGGACCCTCCCCCACTCCTCGATCTACTCCAGACCCTCCCCCGCTCCTCGACCTGATCCAGACACTCCGCCCGCTCCGCGATCTACTCCGGACCCTCACCCTCTCCACGATCTACTCCGGACCCTATCCCCGCTCCTCGATCTACTCCGGACCCTCCCCCGCTCACCGATCCACTCCGGACACTCCCCCCGCTCCTAGATCTACTCCGGACACTCCCCCGGTCCTCGATCTACTATGGACTCTCCCCACGCTCCTCAATCTACTCCGGACACTCCCCCCACTTCTCAGTCTACTCCGGACCATCACCCGCCCCTGGATCTACTCCAGACCCTCCCCCCGCTACTCGATCTGCTCCGGACTCTGCCCCGCTCCTCGATCTACTCCGGACCCTCCCCTTCTCCAAGATCTACTCCGGAACCTCACCCCACTCCCCGATCCACTCCGGACCCACCCCCGCTCCTCGATCTACTCCGGTCCCTCCCCCCACTCCCCGATCTTATCCAGACCCTCCTCCCGCCCCTCGATCTACTCCGGACCCTCCCCCGCTCCTCGATCTACTCCGGACCCTCTGCCCACTCCCCGATCTACTCCGGACCCTCGCCCAATCCTCGATCTACTCCGGACACTCCCCCGCTCCTGGATCTACTCCGGCCCCTCCCCCCGCTCTTCTATCTACTCCGGACCCTCCCCGCTCCTCGATCTACTCCGGACCCTCCCTCCGCTCCTCGATCTACTCCGGACTCTCCCCCCACTCCTCAAACTACTCCGGACCCTCCCCCCGCTCCTCAATCTAGTGTGGACCATCCCCCGCTCCTCCATCTACTCCGGACCCTCCCCCGCTCCTCGATCTACTCCGGACCCTCCCCCGCTCCTCAATCTACTCCGGACCCTCCCCCATTCCTCGACCTGCTCCGGGCACTCCTCCCACTCTTCGATCTACTCCGAACATTCCCGCTGCTCCTCGATCTACTCCGGGCCCTCCCCTGCTCCTCGACCTGCTCCGGACCCACCCCCCGCTCCTCGATCTTCTCCGGACCATCCCCCATTCCTCGACCTGCTCCGGGCACTCCTCCCACTCTTCGATCTACTCCGAACACTCCCCCCGCTCCTCGATCTTCTCCGGACCATCCCCCGCTCCTCGACCTGCACCGGACACTCCCCCCGCTCCTCGATCTACTTTGGACCCTCCCCCACTCCTCGATCTACTCTGGACCCTGCCCCCGCTCCTCGATCTACTCCGGACCCGTCCCCCGCTACTCGATCTACAAAAGACCCTCCCCCCGCTCCACGATCTACTCCGGACCCTCCCCCGCTCCTTGATCTACTCCGGACCCTCCCCCCGCTCCACGATCTACTCCAGACCCTCCCCCAGCTCCTCGATCTACTCCGGACCCTCCCCCTGCTCCTCGATCTACTCCGTACCCTCCCCCCACTCCTTGACCTATTCCGGACCCTCACCCCGCTCCTCGATCTGCTCCAGAACCTCCCCCGCTCCTCGATCTACTTCGGAGACTCCCGCCGCTCCTCGATCTACTCAGGACCTTCCCCTCGCTCCTCGATCCACTCCGGAACTTCCCCCGCTCCTTGGTCTACTCCGGACCCTCACCCCACTCCTTGATCTACTCCAGACCCTCCCCCTGCTCCTCGATCTACTCTGGACACTCCCACAGCTCCACGATCAACTCCGGACACTCCCCCGCTCCTCAAATTACTCCGGAACCACCCCCCAAACCTCGACCTACTCCAGACCCTCCCCCTGCTCCTCGATCTACTCCAGACCCTCCCACCACTCCTCGATCTACTCCGGAACCACCCCCGCTCCTCAACCTACTCCAGACCCTCCGCCCGCTCCTCAATCTACGCCGGACTCTCCCCCTCTCCGCGATCTACTCCGGACCCTCCCCCGCTCCTCGATCTACTCCGGACCCTCCCCCTGCTCCTCGATCTACTCCGAACCCTCCCCCCGCTGCTCGATCTACTCCGGACCCTACCCCGCTCCTCGATCTACTCTGGACCCTCCCCCGCTCCTCGATCTACTCTGGAAGCTCCCCCGCTCCTCGATCTACTCCGGACGCTCCCCCACTCCTCGATCTACTTCGGACCCTCCCCCCGCTCCGCGATCTACCTCTAATCCAGACACCCCCCACTCCTCGATCTAAATCTTATCCAGACGCTCCCCCCTTTCCTCGATCATCTCCGGACCATCCCACGCTCCTTGATCTACTGCGGTCCCTCCCTTCGTTCCTCAATCTACTCCGGACCATCCCCGCACTCCTCGATCTACTCTGGACCCTCCCCTCGCTCCTTGATCTACTCTGGACCCTCCCCTCGCTCCGCGATCTACCTCTAATCCGGACACTCCCCGCTCCTCGATCTACATCTTATCCGGACGCTCCCCCCTTTCCTCGATCATCTCCGGACCATCCCCCGCTCCTTGATCTCCTGCGGACCCTCCCTTCGTTCCTCAATCTACTCCGGACCATCCCCACACTCCTCGATCTACTCCGCACACTCCACCCGCTCCTCGATCTACTCTGGATCCTCCCCCACTTCTCGATCTACTCTGGACCCTCCCCTCGCTCCTCGATCTACTCTGGACTCTCCCCTCGCTCCTCGATCTACTCCGGACCGCCCACCCCCCCCCCCGCTCCTCATCCTACTCTGGACCCTCCCCCCGCTCCTCGATCTACTCCCAACACTCCCCCCGCTCCTCGATCTACTCCGGACCCTCCCTCCGCTTCCCGATCTACTCCGGACCCTCCCCTCGCTCCTCGATCTACTCCGGACTGCCCACAGCCCCCCCGCTCCTGGTCCTACTCCGGACCCTCCCCCCGCGCCTCGATCTACTCCCAACTCTCAACCCGCTCCTCGATCTACTTCGGACCCTCCCCCGCTTCTCGATCTACTCCGGACCCTCCCCCCGCTCCTCGAACTACTCCGTACCCTCCTCCCGCTCCTCGATCTACTCCGGACCCTCCCCCCGCTACTCGATCTACTTCGGACCCTCCCCCGCTCCTCGATCTACTCCAGACCCTCCCCCGCTCCTCGATCTTCTCGTGACCCTTCCCCGCTACTCAATCTACTCCCGACCCTCCCCCCATTCCTCAATCTACTCCGGACCCTCCCCCCGCTCCTCGATCTACTCTGGATCCTCCCCTTGCTCCTCGATCTACTCCGGACTCTCCCCCCGTTTCCCGATCTACTCTGGACCCTCCCCCCACTCCACGATCTGCTCCGGACCCTCCCCCTACCCCTCAAACTACTCCGGACCCTCCCCCCGCTCCTCGACCTACTCCGGACCCTCCCCCCTCTCCATGATCTACATCTAATCCGGACCCTCCCCCCGCTCCTCGACCTACTCCAGACCCTCCCCTCTCTCCTCGATCTACTCCGGACCCTCCCCCGCTCCTCGACCTACTCCGGACCCTCCCCCCGCTCCGCGATCAACCTCTAATCCACACACCCCCCACTCCTCGATCTAAATCTTATCCGGACGCTCCCCCCTTTCCTCGATCATCTCCGGACCATCCCACGCTCCTCGATCTACTGCGGTCCCTCCCTTCATTCCTCAATCTGCTCCGGACCATCCCCGCACTCCTCGTTCTACTCCGGTCCCTCCACCCGCTTCTCGATCTACTCGGGACACTCCCCCACTTCTCAATCTGCTCTGGACCCTCCCCTCGCTCCTTGACCTACTCTGGACCCTCCCCTCGCTCCTCGATCTACTCCGGACCCTCCCCCCGCTCCTCGATCTACTCTGGACCCTCCCCTCGCTCCTCGATCTATTCCGGACCGCCAACCCTGAACGCTCCTCATCCTACTCTGGACCCTCCCCCCCCTCCTCGATCTACTCCCAACTCTCCCCTCACTCCTTGATCTACTCCGGACCATCCCCGCACTCCTCGATCTACTCTGGACCCTCCCCTCGCTCCTTGATCTACTCTGGACCCTCCCCTCGCTCCGCGATCTACCTCTAATCCGGACACTCCCCGCTCCTCGATCTACATCTTATCCGGACGCTCCCCCCTTTCCTCGATCATCTCCGGACCATCCCCCGCTCCTTGATCTCCTGCGGTCCCTCCCTTCATTCCTCAATCTGCTCCGGACCATCCCCGCACTCCTCGTTCTACTCCGGTCCCTCCACCCGCTTCTCGATCTACTCGGGACACTCCCCCACTTCTCAATCTGCTCTGGACCCTCCCCTCGCTCCTTGACCTACTCTGGACCCTCCCCTCGCTCCTCGATCTACTCCGGACCCTCCCCCCGCTCCTCGATCTACTCTGGACCCTCCCCTCGCTCCTCGATCTATTCCGGACCGCCAACCCTGAACGCTCCTCATCCTACTCTGGACCCTCCCCCCGCTCCTCGATATACTCCGGACACTCCCCCCGCTCCTCGATCTACTCCGGATCCTCCCCCACTCCTCGATCTGCTCCGGAGCCTCCCCCCGCTCCTCGATCTACTCCGGACCCTCCCCCACTCCTCGATCTACTCCGGACCCTACACCCGCTCCGCAATCTACCTCTAATCCGGACACTCCCCCCGCTCCACGATCATCTCCGGACCATCCCCCGCTCCTCGATCTGCTGCAGACCCTCCCTTCGTTCCTCAATCTACTCCGGACCATCCCCGCTCTCCTCGTTCTACTCCGGTCCCTCCACCCGCTTCTCGATCTACTCGGGACACTCCCCCACTTCTCGATCTACTCTGGACCCTCCCCTCGCTCCTTGAACTACTCTGGACCCTCCCCTCGCTCCTCGATCTACTCCGGACCCTCCCCCCGCTCCTCGATCTACTCTGGACCCTCCCCTCGCTACTCGATCTATTCCGGACCGCCAACCCCGAACGCTCCTCATCCTACTCGGGACCCTCCACCCCCTCCTCGATCTACTCCCAACTCTCCCCCAGCTCCTCGATCTACTCCGGACCCTCCCTCCACTTCTCGATCTACTGCGGACCCTCCCCTCGCTCCTCGATCTACTCCAGACCGCCCACCCCGCTCCTCGTCCTACTCCGGACCCTTCCCCCTCGCCTCGATCTACTCCCAACTCTCCCCCCGCTCCTCGATCTCCTCCGGACCGCCCACCCCACCCCCGCTCCTCATCCTACTCTGGACCCTCCCCCCGCTCCTCGATCTACTCCCAACTCTCCCACTGCTCCTCGATCTACTCCGGACCCTCACCCCGCTTCTCGATCTACTCCGGACCCTCCCTCCGCTCCTTGAACTACTCCGGACCCTCCTCCCGCTCCTCGATCTACTCCGGACCCTCCCCCCACTACTCGATCAACTCCGGACGCTCCCCCGCTCCTCGATCTACTCCAGACCCTCCCCTGCTCCTCGATCTACTCTCGACCCTCCCCCGCTACTCGATCTACTCCCGACCCTCCGCCCGCTCCTCCATCTACTCCGGACCCTCCCCCCGAACCTCGATCTACTCCGGACCCTCCCCCCGCTTCTCGATCTAATCTGGACCATCCCCCGCTCCTCGATCTACTCCGGAACCTCCCCCCGCTCCTCGATCTACTCCGGACGCTCCCCATGCTCCTCGATCTACTCCGGACCCTCCCCCGCTCCTCGATCTACTCCGGACCCTCCCCCCGCTCCTTGATCTACTCCGGACCCTCCCCCCGCTCCTCGATCAACTCCGGACCCTCCCCCGCTCCTCGATCTACTCCGGACCCTCCCCCTGCCCCTCAAACTACTCCGGACCCTCCCCCCGCTCCTCGATCTACTCCGGACTCACCCCCCTATTCTCGATCTACTCCGTGCCCTCCCCCTGCTCCTCGATCTACTCCGGACCCTCCCCCCGCTCCTCGATCTAC
This sequence comes from Somniosus microcephalus, assembly GCF_052327205.1. Lineage (NCBI taxonomy): Eukaryota > Metazoa > Chordata > Chondrichthyes > Squaliformes > Somniosidae > Somniosus > Somniosus microcephalus. The sequence continues at coordinate 335,518,004 of NC_140987.1, read as the reverse complement.
TCCGAACCCTCCCCCCGCTCCTCGATCTACTCCGGACCCTCCCCCCTCTCCGCGATCTACATCTAATCCGGATCCTCCCCCCGCTCCTCGACCTACTCCGGACCCTCCCCCGCTCCTCGATCTACTCCGGACCCTCCCCCGCTCCTGGATCTACTCCGGACCCTCCCCTCGCTCCACGATCTACCTCTAATCCGGACACCCCCCGCTCCTCGATCAACATCTTATCCGGACGCTCCCCCCTTTCCTCGATCATCTCCGGACCATCCCCCGCTCCTCGATTTCCTGCGGACCCTCCCTTCATTCCTCAATCTACTCCGGACCATCCCCGCACTCCTCGATCTACTCTGGACCCTCCACCCGTTCCTCGATCTACTCTGGATCCTCCCCCACTTCTCGATCTGCTCTGGACCCTCCCCTCGCTCCTCGATCTACTCTGGACCCTCCCCTCGCTCCTCGATCTACTCCGGACCGCCAACCGCCCCCCACCCCCCCGCTCCTCATCCTACTCAGGACCCACCCCCTACTCCTCTATCTACTCCCAACACTCCCCCCACTCCTCGGTCTACTCCGGACCCTCCCTCCGCTTCTCGATCTACTCCGGACCCTCCCCTCACTCCTTGATCTACTCGGGACCGCCCACTGCCCCTCCCCCGCTCCTCGTCCTACTCCGGACCCTCCCCCCGCGCCTCGATCTACTCCCAACTCTCCCCCCGCTCCTCGATCTACTCCGGACCGCCCACCAACACCCCCGCTCCTCGTCCTACTCCGGACCCTCCCCCCGCTCCTTGATCTACTCCCAACTCTCCCCCCGCTCCTCGATCTACTCCGGACCCACCCCCCACTTCTCGATCTACTCCGGACCCTCCCCCCGCTCCTCGAACTACTCCGTACCCTCCTCGATCTACTCAGGACCCTCCCCCCGCTACTCGATCTACTCCGGACCCTCCCCCGCTCCTCGATCTACTCCAGACCCTCCCCCGCTCTTCGATCTACTCGCGACCCTCCCCTTGCTCCTCGATCTACTCCAGACTCTCCCCCCATTTCCCGATCTACTCTGGACGCTCCCCCCGCTCCACGATCTACTCCGGACCCTCCCCCCGCCCCTCAAACTACTCCGTACCCTCCTCCCACTCCTCGATCTACTCAGGACCCTCCCCCCGCTACTCGATCTACTCCGGACCCTCCCCCGCTCCTCGATCTACTCCAGACCCTCCCCCGCTCTTCGATCTACTCGCGACCCTACCCTTGCTCCTCGATCTACTCCAGACTCTCCCCCCATTTCCCGATCTAATCTGGACGCTCCCCCCGCTCCTCGATCTACTCCGGACCCGCCCCCCTCTCCGCGATCTACATCTAATCCGGACCCTCCCCCCCGCTCCTCGACCTATTCCGGACACTCCCCCTGCTCCTTGATCTACTCCGGACCCTCCCCCCTCTCCACGATCTACATCTAATCCGGACCCTCCCCCCGCTCCTCGGCCTACTCTGGACCCTCCACTTGCTCCTCAATCTACTCCGGACTCTCCCCCCATTTCCCGATCTACTCTGGACCCCCCCCCGCTCCACGATCTACTCCGGACCCTCCCCCCGCCCCTCAAACTACTCCGGACCCTCCCCCCGCACCTCGATCTACTCTGGACCCTCCACCCGCTCCTCGATCTACTCTGGATCCTCCCCCACTTCTCGATCTACTCTGGACCATCCCCTCGCTCCTCGATCTACTCTGGACCCTCCCCTCGCTCCTCGATCTACACCGGACCGCCCACCACCCCCCACCCCTCCGCTCCTCATCCTACTCTGGACCCTCCCCCTGCTCCTCTATCTACTCGCAACACTCCCCCCGCTCCTCGATCGACTCCGGACCCTCCCTCCGCTTCTCGATCTACTCTGGACCCTCCCCTCGCTCCTCGATCTACTCCGGAATGCCCACCGCCCCCCCCCTCGCTCCTCGTCCTACTCCGGACCTTCCCCCCGCGCCTTGATCTATTCCCAACTCTCCCCCAGCTCCTCGATCTACTCCGGACGGCCCACCACACCCCCGCTCCTCGTCCTACTCCGGACCCTGCCCCCGCTCCTTGATCTACTCCCAACTCTCTCCCCGCTCCTCGAACTACTCCGGACCCTCCCCCCGCTTCTCGATCGACTCCGGACCCTCCCCCCGCTCCTTGAACTACTCCGTACCCTCCTCCCGCTCCTCGATCTACTCCGGACCCTCCCCCCGCTACTCGATCTACTCCGGACCCTCCCCCGCTCCTCGATCTACTCCAGACCCTCCCCCGCTCCTCGATCTACTCGCGACCCTCTCCTTGCTCCTCGATCTACTTCGGACTCTCCCCCCATTTCCCGATCTACTCTGGACCCTCCCCCCGCTCCACGATCTACTCCGGACCCTCCCCCCGCCCCTCAAACTACTCCGGACCCTCCCCCCGCTCCTCGATCTACTCCGGACCCTCCCCCCTCTCCGCGATCTACATCTAATCCGGACCCTCCCCCCGCTCCTCGACCTACTCTGGACCCTCCCCTTGCTCCTCAATCTACTCCGGACTCTCCCCCCATTTCCCGATCTACTCTGGACCCTCCCCCCGCTCCACGATCTACTCCGGACACTCCCCCCGCCCCACAAACTACTCCGGACCCTCCCCCCGCTCCTCGATCTACTCCGGACCCTCCCCCCTCTCCGCGATCTACATCTAATCCAGACCCTCCACCCGCTCCTCGACCTACTCCGGACCCTCCCCCCGCTCCTCGATCTACTCCGGACCCTCCCCCGCTCCTCGATCTACTCCGGACCCTCCCCCCGCTGCGCGATCTACCTCTAATCCGGACACCCCCCGCTCCCCGATCTACATCTTATCCGGACACTCCCCCCTTTCCTCGATCATCTCCGGACCATCCCCCGCTCCTTGATCTCCTGTGGACCCTCCCTTCGTTCCTCAATTTACTCCGGACCATCCCCGCACTCCTCGATCTACTCCGGACACTCCACCCGCTCCTCGATCTACTCTGGATCCTCCCCCACTTCTCGATCTACTCTGGACCCTCCCCTCGCTCCTCGATCTACTCTGGACCCTCCCCTCGCTCCTCGATCTACTCCGGACCGCCCACCGCCCCCCCCCCCCGCTCCTCATTCTACTCCGGACCCTCCCCCCGCTCCTCGATCTACTCCGGACCCTCCCCCGCTCCTCGATCTACTTCGGACCCGCCCCCCGCTCCGCGATCTACCTCTAATCCAGACACCCCCCACTCCTCAATCTAAATCTTATCCGGACGCTCCCCCCCTTTCCTCGATCATCTCCGGACCATCCCACGCTCCTCGATCTACTGCGGTCCCTCCCTTCGTTCCTCAATCTACTCCGGACCATCCCCGCACTCCTCGTTCTACTCCGGTCCCTCCACCCGCTCCTCGATCTACTCTGGACACTCCCCCACTTCTCGATCTACTCTGGACCCTCCCCTCGCTCCTTGATCTACTCTGGACCCTCCCCTCGCTCCGCGATCTACCTCTAATCCGGACACCCCCCGCTCCTCGATCTACATCTTATCCGGACGCTCCCCCCTTTCCTCGATCATCTCCGGACCATCCCCCGCTCCTTGATCTCCTGCGGACCCTTCCTTCGTTCCTCAATCTACTCCGGACCATCCCCGCACTCCTCGATCTACTCCGCACACTCCACCCGCTCCTCGATCTACTTTGGATCCTCCCCCACTTCTCGATCTACTCTGGACCCTCCCCTCGCTCCTCGATCTACTCTGGACTCTCCCCTCGCTCCTCGATCTACTCCGGACCGCCCACCGCCCCCCCCCCCGCTCCTCATCCTACTCTGGACCCTCCCCCCGCTCCTCGATCTACTCCCAACACTCCCCCCGCTCCTCGATCTACTCCGGACCCTCCCTCCGCTTCTCGATCTACTCCGGACCCTCCCCTCGCTCCTCGATCTACTCCGGACCGCCCACAGCCCCCCCCCGCTCCTCGTCCTATTCCGGACCCTCCCCCCCGCGCCTCGATCTACTCCCAACTCTCCCCCCGCTCCTCGATCTACTCCGGATCGCCCACACACCCCCGCTCCTCGTCCTACTACTCCGGACCCTCCCCCCGCTCCTTGATCTACTCCCAACTCTCAACCCGCTCCTCGATCTACTCCGGACCCTCCCCCGCTTCTCGATCTACTCCGGACCCTCCCCCCGCTCCTCGAACTACTCCGTACCCTCCTCCCGCTCCTCGATCTACTCCGGACCCTCCCCCCGCTACTCGATCTACTTCGATCCCTCCCCCCGCTCCTCGATCTACTCCAGACCCTCCCCCGCTCCTCGATCTTCTCGTGACCCTTCCCCGCTACTCAATCTACTCCCGACCCTCCCCCCATTCCTCAATCTACTCCGGACCCTCCCCCCGCTCCTCGATCTACTCTGGATCCTCCCCTTGCTCCTCGATCTACTCCGGACTCTCCCCCCGTTTCCCGATCTACTCTGGACCCTCCCCCCACTCCACGATCTGCTCCGGACCCTCCCCCCTACCCCTCAAACTACTCCGGACCCTCCCCCCGCTCCTCGATCTACTCCGGAGCCTCCCCCCTCTCCACGATCTACATCTAATCCGGACCCTCCCCCCGCTCCTCGACCTACTCCAGACCCTCCCCCCTCTCCTTGATCTACTCCGGACCCTCCCCCGCTCCTCGACCTACTCCGGACCCTCCCCCCGCTCCGCGATCTACCTCTAATCCACACACCCCCACTCCTCGATCTAAATCTTATCCGGACGCTCCCCCCTTTCCTCGATCATCTCCGGACCATCCCACGCTCCTCGATCTACTGCGGTCCCTCCCTTCATTCCTCAATCTACTCCGGACCATCCCCGCACTCCTCGTTCTACTCCGCTCCCTCCACCCGCTTCTCGATCTACTCGGGACACTCCCCCACTTCTCGATCTACTCTGGACCCTCCCCTCGCTCCTTGACCTACTCTGGACACTCCCCTCACTCCTCGATCTACTCCGGACTCTCCCCCCGCTCCTCGATCTACTCTGGACCCTCCCCTCGCTCCTCGATCTATACCGGACCGCCAACCCCGAACGCTCCTCATCCTACTCTGGACCCTCCCCCCCCTCCTCGATCTGCTCCCAACTCTCCCCCCGCTCCTCGATCTACTCCGGACCCTCCCTCCACTTCTCGATCTACTGCGGACCCTCCCCTCGCTCCTCGATCTACTCCGGACCGCCCACCCCACTCCTCGTCCTACTCCGGACCCTTCCCCCTCGCCTCGATCTACTCCCAACTCTCCCCCCGCTCCTCGATCTCCTCCGGACCGCCCACCCCACCCCCGCTCCTCGTCCTACTCTGGACCCTCCCCCCGCTCCTCGATCTACTCCCAACTCTCCCCCTGCTCCTCGATCTACTCCGGACGCTCCCCCGCTCCTCGATCTACTCCAGACCCTCCCCTGCTCCTCGATCTACTCTCGACCCTCCCCCGCTACTCGATCTACTCCCGACCCTCCCCCCGCTCCTCCATCTACTCCGGACACTCCCCCCGCCCCACAAACTACTCCGGACCCTCCCCCCGCTCCTCGATCTACTCCGGACCCTCCCCCCTCTCCGCGATCTACATCTAATCCAGACCCTCCACCCACTCCTCGACCTACTCCGGACCCTCCCCCCGCTCCTCGATCTACTCCGGACCCTCCCCCGCTCCTCGATCTACTCCGGACCCTCCCCCCGCTGCGCGATCTACCTCTAATCCGGACACCCCCCGCTCCCCGATCTACATCTTATCCGGACACTCCCCCCTTTCCTCGATCATCTCCGGACCATCCCCCGCTCCTTGATCTCCTGCGGACCCTCCCTTCGTTCCTCAATTTACTCCGGACCATCCCCGCACTCCTCGATCTACTCCGGACACTCCACCCGCTCCTCGATCTACTCTGGATCCTCCCCCACTTCTCGATCTACTCTGGACCCTCCCCTCGCTCCTCGATCTACTCTGGACCCTCCCCTCGCTCCTCGATCTACGGACCCGCCCCCCGCTCCGCGATCTACCTCTAATCCAGACACCCCCCACTCCTCAATCTAAATCTTATCCGGACGCTCCCCCCTTTCCTCGATCATCTCCGGACCATCCCACGCTCCTCGATCTACTGCGGTCCCTCCCTTCGTTCCTCAATCTACTCCGGACCATCCCCGCACTCCTCGTTCTACTCCGGTCCCTCCACCCGCTCCTCGATCTACTCTGGACACTCCCCCACTTCTCGATCTACTCTGGACCCTCCCCTCGCTCCTTGATCTACTCTGGACCCTCCCCTCGCTCCGCGATCTACCTCTAATCCGGACACCCCCCGCTCCTCGATCTACATCTTATCCGGACGCTCCCCCCTTTCCTCGATCATCTCCGGACCATCCCCCGCTCCTTGATCTCCTGCGGACCCTTCCTTCGTTCCTCAATCTACTCCGGACCATCCCCGCACTCCTCGATCTACTCCGCACACTCCACCCGCTCCTCGATCTACTTTGGATCCTCCCCCACTTCTCGATCTACTCTGGACCCTCCCCTCGCTCCTCGATCTACTCTGGACTCTCCCCTCGCTCCTCAATCTACTCCGGACCGCCCACCGCCCCCCCCCGCTCCTCATCCTACTCTGGACCCTCCCCCCGCTCCTCGATCTACTCCCAACACTCCCCCCGCTCCTCGATCTACTCCGGACCCTCCCTCCGCTTCTCGATCTACTCCGGACCCTCCCCTCGCTCCTCGATCTACTCCGGACCGCCCACAGCCCCCCCGCTCCTCGTCCTACTCCGGACCCTCCCCCCGCGCCTCGATCTACTCCCAACTCTCCCCCCGCTCCTCGATCTACTCCGGATCGCCCACCACACCCCCGCTCCTCGTCCTACTCCGGACCCTCCCCCCGCTCCTTGATCTACTCCCAACTCTCAACCCGCTCCTCGATCTACTCCGGACCCTCCCCCGCTTCTCGATCTACTCCGGACCCTCCCCCCGCTCCTCGAACTACTCCGTACCCTCCTCCCGCTCCTCGATCTACTCCGGACCCTCCCCCCGCTACTCGATCTACTTCGATCCCTCCCCCGCTCCTCGATCTACTCCAGACCCTCCCCCGCTCCTCGATCTTCTCGTGACCCTTCCCCGCTACTCAATCTACTCCCGACCCTCCCCCAATTCCTCAATCTACTCCGGACCCTCCCCCCGCTCCTCGATCTACCCTGGATCCTCCCCTTGCTCCTCGATCTACTCCGGACTCTCCCCCCGTTTCCCGATCTACTCTGGACCCTCCCCCCACTCCACGATCTGCTCCGGACCCTCCCCCTACCCCTCAAACTACTCCGGACCCTCCCCCCGCTCCTCGATCTACTCCGGACCCTCCCCCCTCTCCACGATCTACATCTAATCCGGACCCTCCCCCCGCTCCTCGACCTACTCCAGACCCTCCCCCCTCTCCTTGATCTACTCCGGACCCTCCCCCGCTCCTCGACCTACTCCGGACCCTCCCCCCGCTCCGCGATCTACCTCTAATCCACACACCCCCACTCCTCGATCTAAATCTTATCCGGACGCTCCCCCCTTTCCTCGATCATCTCCGGACCATCCCACGCTCCTCGATCTACTGCGGTCCCTCCCTTCATTCCTCAATCTACTCCGGACCATCCCCGCACTCCTCGTTCTACTCCGGTCCCTCCACCCGCTTCTCGATCTACTCGGGACACTCCCCCACTTCTCGATCTACTCTGGACCCTCCCCTCGCTCCTTGACCTACTCTGGACCCTCCCCTCACTCCTCGATCTACTCCGGACCCTCCCCCCGCTCCTCGATCTACTCTGGACCCTCCCCTCGCTCCTCGATCTATTCCGGACCGCCAACCCTGAACGCTCCTCATCCTACTCTGGACCCTCCCCCCCCTCCTCGATCTACTCCCAACTCTCCCCCCACTCCTAGATCTACTCCGGACCCTCCCTCCACTTCTCGATCTACTGCGGACCCTCCCCTCGCTCCTAGATCTACTCCGGACCGCCCACCCCGCTCCTCGTCCTACTCCGGACCCTTCCCCCTCGCCTCGATCTACTCCCAACTCTCCCGCCGCTCCTCGATCTCCTCCGGACCGCCCACCCCACCCCCGCTCCTCGTCCTACTCTGGACACGCTCCTCGATCTACTCCCAACTCTCCCCCCGCTCCTCGATCTACTCCGGACCCTCACCCTGCTTCTCGATCTACTCCGGACCCTCCCTCCGCTCCTCGAACTACTCCGGACCCTCCTCCCGCTCCTCGATCTACTCCGGACACTCCCCCCACTACTCGATCTACTCCGGACGCTCCCCCGCTCCTCGATCTGCTCCAGACCCTCCTCTGCTCCTCGATCTACTCTCGACCCTCCCCCACTACTCGATCTACTCCCGACCCTCCCCCCGCTCCTCCATCTACTCCGGACCCTCCCCCCACTCCTCGATCTACTCCGGACCCTCCCCCCGCTTCTCGATCTAATCTGGACCATCCCCCACTCCTCGATCTACTCCGGACCCTCCCCCCGCTCCTCGATCTACTCCGGACGCTCCCCCTGCTCCTCGATCTACTCCGGACCCTCCCCCGCTCCTCGATCTAGTCCGGACCCTCCCCCCGCTCCTCGATCTACTCCGGACCCTCCCCCCGCTCCTCGATCAATTCCGGACTCTCCCCCGCTCCTTGATCTACTCCGGACCCTCCCCCTGCTCCTCGATCTACTCCGGACCCTCACCCGCTCCACGATCTACTCCGGACCATCCCCCCGCTCCTCGATCAACTCCGGACCCTCCCCCCTCTCCGCGATCTACATCTAATCCGGACCCTCCCCCCACTCCTCGATATACTCCGGACACTCCCCCCGCTCCTCGATCTACTCCGGATCCTCCCCCACTCCTCGATCTGCTCCGGACCCTCCCCCCGCTCCTCGATCTACTCCGGACCCTCCCCCACTCCTCGATCTACTCCGGACCCTACCCCCGCTCCGCGATCTACCTCTAATCCGGACACTCCCCCCACTCCTCGATCATCTCTGGACCATCCCCCGCTCCTTGATCTGCTGCAGACCCTCCCTTCGTTCCTCAATCTACCCCGGACCATCCCCGCTCTCCTCGTTCTACTCCGGTCCCTCCACCCGCTTCTCGATCTACTCGGGACACTCCCCCACTTCTCGATCTACTCTGGACCCTCCCCTCGCTCCTTGACCTACTCTGGACACTCCCCTCACTCCTCGATCTACTCCGGACTCTCCCCCCGCTCCTCGATCTACTCTGGACCCTCCCCTCGCTCCTCGATCTATACCGGACCGCCAACCCCGAACGCTCCTCATCCTACTCTGGACCCTCCCCCCCCTCCTCGATCTGCTCCCAACTCTCCCCCCGCTCCTCGATCTACTCCGGACCCTCCCTCCACTTCTCGATCTACTGCGGACCCTCCCCTCGCTCCTCGATCTACTCCGGACCGCCCACCCCACTCCTCGTCCTACTCCGGACCCTTCCCCCTCGCCTCGATCTACTCCCAACTCTCCCCCCGCTCCTCGATCTCCTCCGGACCGCCCACCCCACCCCCGCTCCTCGTCCTACTCTGGACCCTCCCCCCGCTCCTCGATCTACTCCCAACTCTCCCCCTGCTCCTCGATCTACTCCGGACGCTCCCCCGCTCCTCGATCTACTCCAGACCCTCCCCTGCTCCTCGATCTACTCTCGACCCTCCCCCGCTACTCGATCTACTCCCGACCCTCCCCCCGCTCCTCCATCTACTCCGGACCCTCCCCCCGCTCCTCGATCTACTCCGGACCCTCCCCCCGCTTCTCGATCTAATCTGGACCATCCCCCGCTCCTCGATCTACTCCGGACCCTGCCCCCGATCCTCGATCTACTCCGGACGCTCCCCCTGCTCCTCGATCTACTCCGGACCCTCCCCCGCTCCTCGATCTAGTCCGGACCCTCCCCCCGCTCCTCGATCTACTCCGGACCCTCCCCCCGCTCCTCGATCAATTCCGGACTCTCCCCCGCTCCTTGATCTACTCCGGACCCTCCCCCTGCTCCTCGATCTCCTCCGGACCCTCACCCGCTCCTCGATCTACTCCGGACCATCCCCCCGCTCCTCGATCAACTCCGGACCCTCCCCCCTCTCCGCGATCTACATCCAATCCGGACCCTCCCCCCACTCCTCGATATACTCCGGACACTCCCCCCGCTCCTCGATCTACTCCGGATCCTCCCCCACTCCTCGATCTGCTCCGGACCCTTCCCCGCTCCTCGATCTACTCCGGACCCTCCCCCACTCCTCGATCTACTCCGGACCCTACCCCCGCTCCGCGATCTACCTCTAATCCGGACACTCCCCCCGCTCCTCGATCATCTCCGGACCATCCCCCGCTCCTCGATCTGCTGCAGACCCTCCCTTCGTTCCTCAATCTACTCCGGACCATCCCCGCTCTCCTCGTTCTACTCCGGTCCCTCCACCTGCTTCTCGATCTACTCGGGACACTCCCCCACTTCTCGATCTACTCTGGACCCTCCCCTCGCTCCTTGACCTACTCTGGACCCTCCCCTCGCTCCTCGATCTACTCCGGACCCTCCCCCCGCTCCTCGATCTACTCTGGACCCTCCCCTCGCTCCTCGATCTATACCGGACCGCCAACCCCGAACGCTCCTCATCCTACTCTGGACCCTCCCCCCCCTCCTCGATCTACTCCCAACTCTCCCCCCGCTCCTCGATCTACTCCGGACCCTCCCTCCACTTCTCGATCTACTGCGGACCCTCCCCTCGCTCCTCGATCTACTCCGGACCGCCCACCCCGCTCCTCGTCCTACTCCGGACCCTTCCCCCTCGCCTCGATCTACTCCCAACTCTCCCCCCGCTCCTCGATCTCCTCCGGGCTGCCCACCCCACCCCCGCTCCTCGTCCTACTCTGGACCCTCCCCCCGCTCCTCGATCTACTCCCAACTCTCCCCCTGCTCCTCGATCTACTCCGGACCCTCACCCCGCTTCTCGATCTACTCCGGACCCTCCCTCCGCTCCTCGAACTACTCCGGACCCTCCTCCCGCTCCTCGATCTACTCCGGACCCTCCCCCCACTACTCGATCTACTCCGGACGCTCCCCCGCTCCTCGATCTACTCCAGACGCTCCCCTGCTCCTCGATCTACTCTCGACCCTCCCCCGCTACTCGATCTACTCCCGACCCTCCGCCCGCTCCTCCATCTACTCCGGACACTCCCCCCGCTCCTCGATCTACTCCGGACCCTCCCCCCGCTTCTCGATGTAATCTGGACCATCCCCCGCTCCTCGATCTACTCCGGACCCTCCCCCCGCTCCTCGATCTACTCCGGACGCTCCCCATGCTCCACGATCTACTCCGGACCCTCCCCCGCTCCTCGATCTACTCCGGACCCTCCCCCCACTCCTTGATCTACTCCGGACCCTCCCCCCGCTCCTCGATCAACTCCGGACCCTCCCCCGCTCCTCGATCTACTCCGGACCCTCCCCCTGCTCCTCGATCTACTCCGGACCCTCACCCGCTCCTCGATCTACTCCGGACCATCCCCCCGCTCCTCGATCAACTCCGGACCCTCCCCCCTCTCCGCGATCTACATTTAATCCGGACCCTCCCCCCGCTCCTCGATATACTCCGGACCCTCCCCCCGCTCCTCGATCTACTCCGGATCCTCCCCCACTCCTCGATCTACTCCGGACCCTCCCCCGCTCCTCGATCTACTCTGCACCCTCCCTTCATTCCTCAATCTACTCCGGACCCTCCACCCGGTCCTCGATCTACTCCGGACCCTCCCCCGCTCCTCGATCAACTCCAGACCCTCCCTCCGCTCCGCGATCTACCTCTAATCCGGATGTTCCCCGCCTTTCCTCAATCATCTCCGGACCACCCCCCGCTCCTCGATCTACTGCGGACCCTCCCTTCGTTCCTCAATCTACTCCGGACACTCCACCAGCTCCTCGATCTACTCTGGACCCTCCCCCACTTCTCGATCTACCCCGGACCCTCCACCCGCTCCTCGATCTACTCCGGACCCTCCCCCCACTCCTCGATCTACTCCGGACCCACCCCCGCTCCTCGATCTACTCCGGACCCTCCCTCCGCTCCTCGATCTACTCCAGACTCTCCCCCCGCTCCTCGATCTACTCCGGACACTGCCACCACTCCTTGATCTACTCTGGACCGCCCCCCCCGCTCCTCGTCCTACTGCGGACCCTGCCCCCGCTCCTCGATCTACTCCCGACTCTCCCCTCGCTCCCCGATCTACTCTGGACCCTCCCCCCTCTCCTCGATCTACTCCGGACCCTCCCCCGCCACTCAAACTACTCCGGACTCTCCCCCCACTCCTCGGTCTACTCTGAACCCTCCCCCCGCTCCTCGATCTATTCCAGACCCTCACCCCGCTTCTCGATCTACTCCAGAGCATCCCCCGCTCCTCGATCTACTCTGGACTGTCCCCCCGCTCCTTGATCTACTCGGGACCCTCCTCTGCTCCTCGATCTACTCGGGACACTCCCCCCGCTCCTTGATCTACTCCAGAGATTCCCCCGCTCGTCGATCTACTCCGGACCCTCCCCGCGCTGCTCGATCTACTGCGGACCCTCCCCCGCACCTCGATCTACTCCGGACCCTCACCCCGCTCCTCGATCTACTCCGGACTCTCCCCCCGATCCTCGATCTACTCCGTGCCCTCCCCCTGCTCCTCGATCTACTCCGGACCCTCCCCCCGCTCCTCGATCTACTCCGAACCCTCCCCCCGCTCCTCGATCTACTCCGGACCCTCCCCCCTCTCCGCGATCTACATCTAATCCGGACCCTCCCCCCGCTCCTCGACCTACTCCGGACCCTCCCCCGCTCCTCGATCTACTCCGGACCCTCCCCCGCTCCTGGATCTACTCCGGACCCTCCCCTCGCTCCACGATCTACCTCTAATCCGGACACCCCCCGCTCCTCGATCTACATCTTATCCGGACGCTCCCCCCTTTCCTCGATCATCTCCGGACCATCCCCCGCTCCTCGATCTCCTGCGGACCCTCCCTTCGTTCGTCAATCTACTCCGGACCAGCCCCGCACTCCTCGATCTTCTCTGGACCCTCCACCCGCTCCTCGCTCTACTCTGGATCCTCCCCCACTTCTCGATCAACTCTGGACCCTCCCCTCGCTCCTCGATCTACTCTGGACCCTCCCCTCGCTCCTCGATCTACTCCGGACCGCCCACCGCCCCCCACCCCCCCGCTCCTCATCCTACTCAGGACCCTGCCCCTACTCCTCTATCTACTCCCAACACTCCCCCCGCTCCTCGATCTACTCCGGACCCTCCCCCCGCTACTCGATCTACTCCGGACCCTCCCCCGCTCCTCGATCTACTCCAGACCCTCCCCCGCTCTTCGATCTACTCGCGACCCTCCCCTTGCTCCTCGATCTACTCCGGACTCTCCCCCCATTTCCTGATCTACTCTGGACGCTCCCCCCGCTCCACGATCTACTCCGGACCCTCCCCCCGCCCCTCAAACTACTCCGGACCCTCCCCACGCTCCTCGATCTACTCCGGACCCTCCCCCCTCTCCGCGATCTACATCTAATCCGGACCCTCCCCCCCGCTCCTCGACCTACTCCGGACACTCCCCCCGCTCCTTGATCTACTCCGGACCTGATGCGCTATCAATTACTCATAAAAGACCGAGAGTTAGAAGAGTAACTAAAGGCTTTTATTAACAACAGAATGGAGGTCTGCCTCGAGTGGTCGACAGGCCCAGGATACAAAGGGCTGGGGAGCAGTCACCTTTATACTAGGACCTGTGGGAGGAGTCAGCCGAGGCATGTCCAGGCATGTACACAGTGGAATACAAACAGGACAAACAGGAATACAAACAGTGGTTTACCACATTCACCCCTTGTTTAAAATTGAGTCCGGCGGGGTGAAGTGTATTAAAAGTTAGTGTATTGGAGTCTCTCCGGAGGTCTTGTCTGCCGCTGTGATCGGCGTGGCGACGGCAGGGGTAGTGAAGCTTCCAGCGTCGAGTCTAGCGTAGGCTGTGGCACAGGCGTGTCGTCCTCGTAGATGTCGAGCGGGTCGCGGGGCCCAGGCCTGCCGTCTGCTGGGGCTGGATATCGGATCGTGGGGGGGGGTGGTAGTGGGTAGTGGGTTACTGCGGTCCCCGAGGGTGCAAGGTCTCTTATGGAGACTGTGTCCTCCCGCCCGTCCGGGTATGCGATGTAAGCATACTGGGGGTTGGCGTGGGGGAGGTCGACCCTCTCGACCAGGGGGTCCGTTTTATGGGTCCTCACGTGTCTTCTCAGTAGGACCGGCCCTGGGGACGTCAGCCATGGCGGTAGCGATGTCCCCGATGTGGACTTCCTTGGGAAGACAAACATTTTCTCATGAGGGGTGGCGTTAGTGGCAGTGCAGAGCAGTGACCGAATAGAGTGGAGCGCATCGGGGAGCACATCCTGCCAGTGGGAGGTTGGAAGGCCCCTAGACTTTAAGGCTAGCAGGACGGCCTTCCAAACTGTCGCATTTTCTCTTTCCACCTGTCCGTTCCCCCGGGGGTTGTAACTGGTGGTCCTGCTTGTGGCAATACCCCTAGTTAGCAGGTACTGACGGAGTTCGTCGCTCATAAACGATGAGCCCCGGTCGCTATGGATATAGCTGGGGAAGCCGAACAGGGTGAAGAGGTTGTTCAGACATTTAATGACCGTGGCACTGGTCATGTCCGGGCAGGGGAAGGCGAACGGGAAACGGGAGTACTCATCAATAATATTGAGGAAGTACACATTGCGGTCGGAGGAGGGGAGAGGCCCTTTAAAATCAACGCTCAGGCGCTCGAAGGGGCGAGTGGCTTTTATCAGGTGGGCCCTGTCTGGTCTATAAAAGTGCGGTTTGCACTCAGCGCAGACTTGGCAGTTCCTGGTCATGGTCCTGACCTCCTCAATAGAGTAAGGCAGGTTGCGGGCCTTGATGAGGTGGAAGAACCTGGTGACCCCCGGGTGGCAGAGGTCATTGTGGAGGACCCGTAGTCTATCGATCTGCGCGCTGGCGCAGGTGCCACGCGATAGCGCATCCGGGGGTTCATTTAGCTTCCCGGGCCGGTACAAGATCTCGTAGTTGTAGGTGGAAAGTTCGATTCTCCACCTCAATATCTTGTCATTTTTGATTTTGCCCCTCTGCTTGTTGTTAAACATAAAAGCAACTGAACGCTGGTCAGTGAGCAGGGTAAATCGTTTTCCGGCCAGGTAGTGCCTCCAATGACGCACAGCCTCCACAATCGCCTGGGCCTCCTTCTCAACAGCGGAGTGTCTGGTCTCCGGGCCTTGGAGGGTTCGTGAAAAGAAGGCCACGGGTCTCCCCGCCTGATTGAGGGTAGCGGCCAGGGCAAAGTCGGACGCGTCGCTTTCCACCTGGAAGGGGATGGATTCGTCCACTGCGTGCATGGTGGCTTTGGCAATGTCCTCCTTGATACGGTGGAAGGCTAAGCGGGCCTCTGCCGTCAAGGGAAAAGAGGTGGACTTGATCAGCGGACGGGCCTTGTCCGCATAGTAGGGGACCCACTGGGCGTAATAGGAGAAAAACCCTAGGCACCTCTTCAGGGCCTTGAGGCAGTGGGGCAGTGGAAGTTCCATAAGGGGACGTATCCGGTCGGGGTCGGGGCCGATGACTCCGTGTTCCACAACACAGCCAAGGATGGCGAGGCGGTTTGTGCGGAATATGCACTTCTCCTTGTTATATGTCAGGTTTAGGAGTTGGGCGGTGCGGAGGAATTTTTCGAGGTTTGCGTCATGGTCCTGCAAGTCACGGCCGCAGATGGTCACATTGTCCAGATATGGGAAAGTGGCCTGCAACGCATTTTGATCTACCATCCGGTCCATCTCCCTTTGGAAGACGGAGACCCCGTTGGTGACGCCAAAGGGAACCCTAAGGAAGTGATAGAGGCGGCCGTTTGCCTCAAAGGCAGTGTACTGGCGGTCCTCAGGGCGGATGGGGAGCTGGTGGTACGCTGATTTCAGGTCAATGGTCGAGAAGACGCGGTACTGCGCGATCTGGTTGACCATATCAGCTATACGGGGGAGTGGGTAGGCGTCCAGCAGGGTGTAGCGATTTATTGTCTGGCTGTAGTCGATGACCAGGCGCTGCTTCTCGCCGGTCTTAACGACCACAACCTGGGCTCGCCAGGGGCTGGTGCTGCCCTCAATAATCCCTTCTTTCAGGAGCCGCTCCACTTCGGTTTTAATGAAAACCCTGTCCCCGGCACTGTATCGCCTGCTCTTTGTGGCGATGGGCTTACAGTCGGGGGTGAGGTTAGCAAACAGTGGTGGGGGGGTGACTCTGAGTGTGGAGAGGTTGCACCTGGTGCGCGGCGGGCAATTTGGAAGCTGCTGGCTGCGGACTGTGAGTGGGGGTAGGGGTTCACCGTACGCCATCGTAACACTTTTAAGGTGGCACTGAAAATCTAACCCCAGCAGGACGGCAGCGCAGAGGTCAGGCAGGACCAGAAGTTTAAAATGATCGTACACGGTCCCGTCTACTACGAGTGTCACCACGCAGTAGCCGCCGATGTCCGCCGACTGGGACTCGGAGGCCATAGAAATCCGCTGTTGCGCAGGCAGGACTGGGAGAGAGCAACGCCGCACCGTGTCGGGGTGGATGAAGCTCTCCGTGCTCCCAGAGTCAAAAAGGCAGATTGTATCGTGACCATTTACCTTAATGTCCATTGTGGAACTGGCCAGTTGGTGCGGTCTCGCTTGGTCCAGTGTAACGGATGCCAGCGTAGGGGTCGGTGTGTCGCTGCGGGTATCAGATGAGGCGGTGTCGGGGGCCTGCTGCGTCCCGGCTGTCGTCCAAGATGGCGGCGTCCATGATCCCCATGTGGCTGGAGGCGTCCAAAATGGCTGCTGTACCGGTGATTCGCACATGGCCGGGGAGGTCCAAGATGGCGGCCCGCATGGCCCACACGCGGCGCTGCTGGGGTTCGGGGTGGCTTTGGCCCTGCAGACGCGAGCGTAGTGTCCCTTCTTCCCGCAGCCCGAGCAGATCGCGTTTTTCGCCGGGCAGCGCGCTCTGGGGTGTTTTGCCTGGCCACAGAAGTAGCATTTCTGGCCTTGGGGCACTGCTGTCTGGCCTTGGGACACTGCTGCGGTAGTTGGGCCGTTGTTGGGGTGTGGCTGGGGTGGCACGGCGCTATGAGGCGGTCCTACCGTGTCCCAGGCTGTCATTCCCCGCGGCGTCCACGGTGCAGAGGAGTAGGCATCCATGCCCTGGTAGGCTGCATCCAACGATAGTGCGAGTTCAGAGGCCTTGTTGAGGTCGAGGTTACTCTGCTCCAACAGTCGCTGTCGGTTGTAATTGGATCTGTGGCCCGCTACAAAAGCGTCCCGGATAAGTTCCTCTGTGTACACGGCGGCCTTTACATCCTTACAACCACAGGCCCGGCCAAGCACAGACAGTGCCTGAAGGTATTCCATGGTCGATTCCCCAGGTTGTTGTTTACGACTCCCCAGAAGGTGCCTGGCGTACACTTCGTTCACTGGGCGCGTGTACTGGTCCTTGAGGAGCTTGATAGCGTCCGCGTAGGAGGTCGCGTCTTGGATGACCGAGTACACTCGGTGGTTCACTTTGGAGGTCAGGACATCCAGTTTGTCCTCGTCCGATTTGATTGCTTCGGAGGCGGTCAGGAATTTTTCGAAACACTTAAGCCAGTGAGTAAACTTGGTGGATGAGTCCGCCTCCCGATGATCTAAGTCCAGGCATGCTGGTGTGAGGATCTTCTCCATTATAAAAATGTTGTTAATAAAATTGATGCGCTATCAATTACTCATAAAAGACCGAGAGTTAGAAGAGTAACTAAAGGCTTTTATTAACAACAGAATGGAGGTCTGCCTCGAGTGGTCGACAGGCCCAGGATACAAAGGGCTGGGGAGCAGTCACCTTTATACTGGGACCTGTGGGAGGAGTCAGCCGAGGCATGTCCAGGCATGTACACAGTGGAATACAAACAGGACAAACAGGAATACAAACATTGGTTTACCACAGGACCCTCCCCCCTCTCCGCGATCTACATCTAATCCGGACCCTCCCCCCGCTCCTCGACCTACTCTGGACCCTCACCCTTGCTCCTCAATCTACTCCGGACTCTCCCCTCATTTCCCGATCTACTCTGGACCCTCCCCCCGCTCCACGATCTACTCCGGGACCCACCCCCCGCCCCTCAAACTACTCCGACCCTCCCCCCGCTCCTCGATCTACTCTGGACCCTCCACCCGCTCCTCGATCTACTCTGGATCCTCCCCCACTTCTCGATCTACTCTGGAACCTCCCTCGCTCCTCGATCTACTCTGGACCCTCCCCTCGCTCCTCGATCTACTCCGGACCGCCCAGCGCCCCCACCACCCCGCTCCTCATCCTACTCTGGACCCTCCCCCTGCTCCTCTATCTACTTCCAACACTCCCCCCGCTCCTCGATCTACTCGGACACTCCCTCCGCTTCTCGATCTACTCCGGACCCTCCCCTCGCTCCTCGATCTACGCCGGACCGCCCACCGCCCCCCCCTCGCTCCTCGTCCTACTCCGGACCCTCCCCCCGCGCCTCGATCTACTCCAACTCTCCCCCGCTCCTCGATCTACTCAGGACGGCCCACCACACCCCCGCTCCTCGTCCTACTCCGGACCCTCCCCCCGCTCCTTGATCTACTCCCAACTCTCCCCCCGCTCCTCGAACTACTCCGTACCCTCCTCCCGCTCCTCGATCTACTCCGGACCCTCCACCCGCTACTCGATCTACTCCGGACCCTGCCCCGCTCCTCCATCTACTCCAGACCCTCCCCCGCTCCTCGATCTACTCGCGACCCTCTCCTTGCTCCTCGATCTACTCCGGACTCTCCCCCCATTTCCCGATCTACTCTGGACCCTCCCCCCGCTCCACGATCTACTCCGGACCCTCCCCCCGCCCTCAAACTACTCCGGACCCTCACCCCGCTCCTCGATCTACTCCGGACCCTCCCCCCTCTCCGCGATCTACATCTAATCCGGACTCTCCCCCCCGCTCCTCGACCTACTCCGGACCCACCCCCCGCTCCTTGATCTACTCCGGACCCTCCCCCCTCTCCGCGATCTACATCTAATCCGGAACCTCCCCCCGCTCCTCGACATACTCTGGACCCTCCCCTTGCTCCTCAATCTACTCCGGACTCTCCCCCCATTTCCCGATCTACTCTGGACCCTCCCCCCGCTCCACGATCTACTCCGGACCCTCCCCCCGCCCCTCAAACTACTCCGGACCCTCCACCCTCTCCGCGACCTACATCTAATCCGGACCCTCCACCCGCTCCTCGACCTACTCCGGACCCTCCCCCCGCTCCTCGATCTACTCCGGACCCTCCCCCCTCTCCGCGATCTACATCTATTCCGGACCCTCCCCCCGCTCCTCGACCTACTCCGGACCCTCCCCCCGCTCCTCGTTCTACTCCGGACCCTCCCCCGCTCCTCGATCATCTCCGGACCATCCCCCGCTCCTTGATCTCCTGCGGACCCTCCCTTCGTTCCTCAATCTACTCCGGACCATCCCCGCACTCCTCGATCTACTCCGGACACTCCACCCGCTCCTCGATCTACTCTGGATCCTCCCCCACATTTCGATCTAATCTGGACCCTCCCCTCGCTCCTCGATCTACTCTGGGCCCTTCCTCGCTCCTCGATCTACTCCGGACCGCCCCCCGAACCCCCCCCGCTCCTCATCCTACTCTGGACCCTCCCCCCGCTCCTCGATCTACTCCCAACTCTCCCCCCGCTCCTCGATCTACTCCAGACCCTCCTTCCGCTTCTCGATCTACTCCAGACCCTTCCCTCGCTCCTCGATCTACTCCGGACCGCCCACCGCCCCCCCGCTCCTCGTCCTATTCCGGACCCTCCCCCCGCGCCTCGATCTACTCCCAACTCTCCCCCCGCTCCTCGATCTACTCCGGACCGCCCACCACACCCCCGCTCCTCATCCTACTCCGGACCCTCCCCCCGCTCCTTGATCTACTCCCAACTCTCGCCCCGCTCCTCGATCTACTCCGGCCCCTCCCCCCACTTCTCGATCTGCTCCGGACCCTCCCACCGCTCCTCAAACTACTCCGTACCCTACTCCCGCTCCTCGATCTACTCCGGACTCTCCCCCCGCTACTCGATCTACTCCGGACCCTCCCCCGCTCGTCGACCTACTCCAGACACTCCCCCGCTCCTCGATTTACTCCAGACACTCCCCCGCTGCTCGATCTTCTCGCGACCCTCCCCCGCTACTCAATCTACTCCCGACCCTCACCCCATTCCTCAATCTACTCCGGACCCTCCCCTTGCTCCTCGATCTACTCCGGACTCTCCCCCCGTTTTCCGATCTACTCCGGACCCTCCCCCCGCTCCTCGATCTACTCCGGACCCTCCTCCCTCTCCGCGATCTACATCTAATCCGGATCCTGCCCCCGCTCCTCGACCTACTCCGGACCATCCCCCCGCTCCTCGATCTACTCTGGACCCTCCCCCGCTCCTCGACCTACTCCGGACCCTCCCCCCGCTCCGCGATCTTCCTCTAATCCAGACACCCCCCACTCCTCGATCTAAATCTTATCCGGACGCTCCCCCCTTTCCTCGATCATCTCCGGACCATCCCACGCTCCTCGATCTACTGCGGACCCTCCCTTCGTTCTTCAATCTACTCCGGACCCTCCACCCGCTCCTCAATCTACTCTGGACCCTCCCCCACTTCTCGATCTACTCTGGACCCTCCCCTCGCTCCTTGATCTACTCTGGACCCTCCCCTCGCTCCTCGATCTACTCCGGGCCCTCCCCCCGCTCCTCGATCTACTCTGGACCCTCCCCTCGCTCCTCGATCTACTAAGGACCGCCAACCCCGACCGCTCCTCATCCTACTCTGGACCCTCCCCCCCCTCCTCGATCTACTCCCAACTCTCCCCCCGCTCCTCGATCTACTCCGGACCCTCCCTCCACTTCTCGATCTACTGCGGAGCCTCCCCTCGCTCCTCGATCTACTCTGGACGGCCCACCCCGCTCCTCGTCCTACTCCGGAACCTCCCCCCGCGCCTCGATCTACTCCCAACTCTCCCCCCACTCCTCGATCTACACCGGACCGCCCACCCCACCCCCGCTCCTCGTCCTACTCTGGACCTTCCCTCTGCTCCTCGATCTACTCCCAACTCTCCCCCCGCTCCTCGATCTACTCCGGACCCTCCCCCCGCTTCTCAATCTACTCCGGACCCTCCCCCCGCTCCTCGAACTACTCCGGACCCTCCTCCCGCTCCTCGATCTACTCCGGACTCTCCCCCCACTATTAGATCTACTCCGGACCCTCCCCCGCTCCTCGATCTACTCCAGACTCTCCCCTGCTCCTCGATCTGCTCTCGACCCTCCCCCGCTACTCGATCTACTCCCGACCCTCCCCCCGCTCCTCCATCTACTCCGGACCCTCCTCCCGCTCCTCGATCTACTCCGGACACTCCCCCCACTACTCGATCTACTCCGGACCCTCCCCAGCTCCTCGATCTACTCCAGACCCTCCCCCGCTCCTCGATCTACTCGAGACCCTCCCCCGCTCCTCGATCTACTCCAGACCCTCCCCCCGCTCCTCCATCTACTCCGGACCCTCCCCCCGCTCCTCGATCTACTCAGGACCCTCCCCCCGCTACTCGATCTACTCCGGACCCTCCCCCGCTCCTCGAACTACTCCAGACCCTCCCCCGCTCCTCGATCTACTCCAGACCCTCCCCCGCTCCTCGATCTACTCCAGACCCTCCCCCCGCTCCTCCATCTACTCCGGACCCTCCCCCCGCTCCTCGATCTACTCAGGACCCTCCCCCCGCTACTCGATCTACTCCGGACCCTCCCCCGCTCCTCGATCTACTCCAGACCCTCCCCCGCTCCTCGATCTACTCGCGGTCCTCCCCTTGCTCCTCGATCTACTCTGGACTCTCCCCCCATTTCCCGATCTACTCTGGACCCTCCCCCCGCTCCACGAACTACTCCGGACCCTCCCCCCGCCCCTCAAACTACTCCGGACCCTCCCCCCGCTCCTCGATCTACTCAGGACCCTCCCCCCTCTCCGCGATCTACATCTAATCCGGACCCTCCCCCCGCTCCTTGACCTACTCTGGACCCTCCCCTTGCTCCTCAATCTACTCCGGACTCTCCCCCCATTTCCCGATCTACTCTGGACCCTCCCCCCGCTCCACGATCTACTCCGCACCCTCCCCCGCCCCTCAAACTACTCCGGACCCTCCCCCCGCTCCTCGATCTACTCTGGACCCTCCACCCGCTCCTCGTTCTACTCTGGATCCTCCCCCACTTCTCGATCTACTCTGGACACTCCCCTGGCTCCTCGATCTACTCTGGACCCTCCCCTGGCTCCTCGATCTACTCTGGACCCTCCCCTCGCTCCTCGATCTACTCCGGACCGCCCACCGCCCCCACCTCCCCGCTCCTCATCCTACTCTGTACCCTCCCCCTGCTCCTCTATCTACTCCCAACACTCCCCCCGCTCCTCGATCTACTCCGGACCCTCCCTCCGCTTCTCGATCTACTCCGGACCTGCCCCTCGCTCCTCGATCTACTCCGGACCGCCCACTGCCCCCCACCCGCTCCTCGTCCTACTCCGCACCCTCCCCCCGCGCCTCGATCTACTCCCAACTCTCCCCCCGCTCCTCGATCGACTCCGGACCGCCCACCACACCCCCGCTCCTCGATCTGCTCCGGACCCTCCCCCCGCTTCTCGATCTACTCCGGACACTCCCCCCGCTCCTCGAACTACTCCGTACCCTCCTCCCGCTCCTCGATCTACTCTGGACCCTCCCCCCGCTACTCGATCTACTCCAGACCCTCCCCCGCTCCTCGATCTACTCGCGACCCTCCCCTTGCTCCTCGATCTACTCCGGACTCTCCCCCCATTTCCCGATCTACTCTGGACCCTCCCCCCGCTCCACGATCTACTCCGGACCCTCCCCCCGCCCCTCAAACTACTCCGGACCCTCCCCCCGCTCCTCGATCTACTCCGGACCTTCCCCCCTCTCCGCGATCTACATCTAATCCGGACCATCCCCCCCGCTCCTCGACCTACTCCGGACCCTCCCCCCGCTCCTTGATCTACTCCGGACCCTCCCCCCTCTCCGCGATCTACATCTAATCCAGACCCTCCCCTCGCTCCTCGACCTACTCTGGACCCTCCACTTGCTCCTCAATCTACTCCGGACTCTCCCCCCATTTCCCGATCTACTCTGGACCCTCCCCCCGCTCCTCGAACTACTCCGTACCCTCCTCCCGCTCCTCGATCTACTCAGGACCCTCCCCCCGCTACTCGATCTACTCCGGACCCTCCCCCGCTCCTCGATCTACTCCAGACACTCCCTCGCTCCTCGATCTACTCGCGACCCTCCCCTTGCTCCTCGATCTACTCCGGACTCTCCCCCCATTTCCCGATCTACTCTGGACACTCCCCCCGCTCCACGATCTACTCCGGACCCTCCCCCCGCCCCTCAAACTACTCTGGACCCTCCTCCCGCTCCTCGATCTACTCCGGACCCCACCCCCTCCCCGCGATCTACATCTAATCCGGACCCTCCACCTGCTCCTCGACCTACTCCGGACCCTCCCCCCGCTCCTTGATCTACTCCGCACCCTCCCCCCTCTCCGCGATCTACATCTAATCCGGACCCTCCCCCCGCTCCTCGACCTCCTCTGGACCCTCCCCTTGCTCCTCAATCTACTCCGGACTCTCCCCCCATTTCCCGATCTACTCTGGACCCTCCCCCCGCTCCACGATCTACTCCGGACCCTCCCCCCGCCCCTCAAACTACTCCGGACCCTCCCCCCGCTCCTCGATCTACTCCGGACCCTCCCCCCTCTCCGCGATCTACATCTAATCCGTAACCTCCCCCCGCTCCTCGACCTACTCCGGACCCTTCCCCCGCTCCTAAATCTACTCCGGACCCTCTACCCTCTCCGCGATCTACATCTATTCCGGACCCTCCCCCCGCTCCTCGATCTACTCCGGACCCTCGCCCGCACCTCGATCATCTCTGGACCATCCCCCGCTCCTTGATCTCCTGCGGACCTGCCCTTCGTTCCTCAATCTACTCCGGACCATCCCCGCACTCCTCGATCTACTCCGGACACTCCACCCGCTCCTCCCCCACTTCTCGATCTAATCTGGACCCTCCCCTCGCTCCTCGATCTATTCCGGACTGCCCCCCGACCCCCCCCGCTCCTCATCCTACTCTGGACCCTCCCCCCGCTCCTCGATCTACTCCCAACTCTCCCCCCGCTCCTCGATCTACTCCAGACCCTCCATCCGCTTCTCGATCTACTCCGGACCCTCCCCTCGCTCCTCGATCTACTCCAGACCGCCCACCGTCCCCCCGCTCCTCGTCCTCCTCCGGAACCTCCCCCCGCGCCTCGATCTACTCCCAACTCTCCCCCCCGCTCCTCGATCTACACCAGACCGCCCACCACACCCCCGCTCCTCGTCCTACTCCGGACCCTCCCCCCCGCTCCTTGATCTACTCCCAACTCTCCCCCCACTCCTCGATCTGCTCCGGACCCTCCCCCCGCTTCTCGATCTACTCCGGACCCTCCCCCCACTCCTCAAACTACTCCGTACCCTCCTCCCGCTCCTCCATCTACTCCGGACTCTCCCCCTGCTACTCGATCTACTCCGGACCCTCCCCCCGCTCCTCGATCTACTCCGGACACTCCCCCGCTGCTCGATCTTCTCGCAACCCTCCCCCGCTACTCAATCTACTCCCGACCCTCCCCCCATTCCTCAATCTACTCCGGACCCTCCCCGCGCTCCTCGATCTACTCTGGACCCTCCCCTTGCTCCTCGATCTACTCCGGGACTCTCCCCCCGTTTCCCGATCTACTCTGGACCCTCCCCGCGCTCCACGATCTGCGCCGGACCCTCCCCCCACCCCTCAAACTACTCTGCACCCTCCCCCCGCTCCTCGATCTACTCCGGACCCTCCCCCCTCTCCGCGATCTACATCTAATCCGGATCCTGCCCCCGCTCCTCGACCTACTCCGGACCCTCCCCCCACTCCTCGATCTACTCTGGACCCTCCCCCGCTCCTCGATCTAATCGGGACCCTCCCCCCTCTCCGCGATCTTCCTCTAATCCAGACACCCCCCCACTCCTCGATCTAAATCTTATCCGGACGCTCCCCCCTTTCCTCGATCATCTCCGGACCATCCCACGCTCCTCGATCTACTGCGGGCCCTCCCTTCGTTCCTCAATCTACTCCGGACCATCCCCACACTCCTCATTCTACTCCGGACCCTCCACCCACTCCTCGATCTACTCTGGACCCTCCCCCACTTCTCGATCTACTCTGGACCCTCCCCTCGCTCCTTGATCTACTCTGGACCCTCCCCTCGCTCCTCGATCTACTCCGGACCCTTCCCCCGCTCCTCGATCTACTCTGGACACTCCCCTCGCTCCTCGATCTACTCCGGACCGCCAACCCCGACCGCTCCTCATCCTACTCTGGACCCTCCCCCCCCCTCCTCGATCTACTCCCAACTCTGCCCCCGCTCCTCGATCTACTCCGGACTCTCCCTCCACTTCTCGATCTACTGCGGACCCTCCCCTCGCACCTCGATCTACTCCGGACCGCCAACCCCCGCTCCTCGTCCTACTCCAGACCCTCCCCCCGCGCCTCGATCTACTCCCAACTCTCCCCCCGCTCCTCGATCTACTCCGGACCCTCCCCCTGCTTCTCGATCCACTCCAGACTCTCCCCCCGCTCCTCGAACTACTCCGGACCCTCCTCCCGCTCCTCGATCTACTCCGGACTCTCCCCCCACTACTCGATCTACTCCGGACCCTCCCCCGCTCCTCGATCTACTCCAGACCCTCCCCTGCTCCTCGATCTACTCTCGACCCTCCCCCGCTACTCGATCAACTCCCAACCCTCCCCCCGCTCCTCCATCTAATCCGGACCCTCCCCCCGTTCCTCGATCTACTCTGGACTCTCCCCCCATTTCCCGATCTACTCTGGACCCTCCCCCTGCTCCACGATCTACTCCGGACCCTCCCCCCGCCCCTCAAACTACTCCGGACCCTCCACCCACTGCTCGATCTACTCCGGACCCTCCCCCCACTCCTCAATCTACTCCCGACTCTGCCCCCGCTTCCCGATCTACTCTGTACCCTCCCCCCACTCCACGATTTACTCCGGACCCTCCCCCCGCCCCTCAAACTACTCCGGACACTCCCCCCACTCCTTGATCTACTCCGGACCCTCCCCCGCTCCTTGATCTACTCCGGACCCACCCCCCGCTCCTCGATCTACTCCGGAATGTCCCCCGATCCTCGATCTACTCCGGAGCCTCCCCCGCTCCTCGATCTACTCCGGACCCTCCCACTGCTCCTCGATCTACTCTGCATCCTCCCTCCACTCCTCGATCTACTCCAGACCCTCCCCCGCTCCTCAATCTACTCCCGACACTCCGCCGCTCCTCGATCTACTCCGGACCCTCCCCCGCTCCTCGATCTACTCTGGACACTCCACTCGCTCCTCGATCTACTCCGGACCGCCAACCCCGACCGCTCCTCATCCTACTCTGGACCCTCCCCCCCTCCTCGATCTACTCCCAACTCTGCCCCCGCTCCTCGATCTACTCCGGACTCTCCCTCCACTTCTCGATCTACTGCGGACCCTCCCCTCGCACCTCGATCTACTCCGGACCGCCAACCCCGCTCCTCGTCCTACTCCAGACCCTCCCCCCGCGCCTCGATCTACTCCCAACTCTCCCCCCGCTCCTCGATCTACTCCGGACCCTCCCCCTGCTTCTCGATCCACTCCAGACTCTCCCCCCGCTCCTCGAACTACTCCGGACCCTCCTCCCGCTCCTCGATCTACTCCGGACTCTCCCCCCACTACTCGATCTACTCCGGACCCTCCCCCGCTCCTCGATCTACTCCAGACCCTCCCCTGCTCCTCGATCTACTCTCGACCCTCCCCCGCTACTCGATCAACTCCCAACCCTCCCCCCGCTCCTCCATGTAATCCGGACCCTCCCCCCGTTCCTCGATCTACTCTGGACTCTCCCCCCATTTCCCGATCTACTCTGGACCCTCCCCCTGCTCCACGATCTACTCCGGACCCTCCCCCCGCCCCTCAAACTACTCCGGACCCTCCACCCACTGCTCGATCTACTCCGGACCCTCCCCCCACTCCTCAATCTACTCCCGGCTCTGCCCCCGCTTCCCGATCTACTCTGTACCCTCCCCCCACTCCACGATTTACTCCGGACCCTCCCCCCGCCCCTCAAACTACTCCGGACCCTCCCCCCACTCCTTGATCTACTCCGGACCCTCCCCCGCTCCTTGATCTACTCCGGACCCACCCCCCGCTCCTCGATCTACTCCGGAATGTCCCCCGATCCTCGATCTACTCCGGAGCCTCCCCCGCTCCTCGATCTACTCCGGACCCTCCCACTGCTCCTCGATCTACTCTGCATCCTCCCTCCACTCCTCGATCTACTCCAGACCCTCCCCCGCTCCTCAATCTACTCCCGACACTCCGCCGCTCCTCGATCTACTCCGGACCCTCCCCCGCTCCTCGATCTACTCCGGACACTCCATCCACTCCTCGATCTACTCCGGACCCTCCCCTCACTCCTCGATCTACTCCGGACCCTCCCTCGCTCCTCGATCTACTCCAGTCCCTCCCACCGCTCCTCAATCTACTCCAGACCCTACCCCACTCCTCGATCTACTCCGGACCATCCCCCGCTCCTCGATCTACTCCGGACCCTCCCCCGCTCCTCAATCTACTCCAGTCCCTCCCCCCGCTCCTCAATCTACTCCGGACCCTTCCCCGCTCCTCGATCTACTCCGGACCATCCCCCGCTCCTCGATCTACTCCAGTCCCTCCCCCGCTCCTCAATCTACTCCAGTCCCTCCCCCCGCTCCTCAATCTACTCCGGACCCTTCCCCGCACCTCGATCTACTCCGGACCCTCCCCCGCTCCTCGACCTACTCCGGACCCTCCCCCCATTGCTCGATCTACTCCGAACCCTCCCCCGCACCTCGATCTACTCCGGACCCTCCCCCCCGTTCCTCGATCTTCTCCGGACCCTCCCCCCACTGCTCGATCTACTCCGAACCCTCCCCCGCACCTCGATCTACTCCGGACTCTCCCCCCCGCTCCTCGATCTACGCCGTGCCCTCCCCTGCTCCTCGTAGTGCTCCGGACCCTCACCCCGCTCCTCGATCTACTCCGGACCCACCCCCCGCTCCTCGATCTACTCCGGACCCTCCCCCCTCTCCGCGATCTACATCTAATCCGGACACCCCCCGCTCCTCGACCTACTCCGGACCCTCCCCCCGCTCCTCGATCTACTCCGGAGCCTCCCCCCGCTCCTCGATCTACTCCGGACCCTCCCCCGCTCCTCGATCTACTCCGGACCCTCCCCCCACTCCGCGATCTACCTCTAATCCGGACACCCACCGCTCCTCGATCTACATCTTATCCGGACGCTCCCCCCTTTCCTCGATCATCTCCGGACCATCCCCCGCTCCTCAATCTCCTGCGGATGCTCCCTTCGTTCCTCAATCTACTCTGGTCCATCCCCGCACTCCTCGATCTAATCCGGACCCTCCACCCGCTCCTCGATCTACTCTGGACCCTCCCCCCGCTCCTCGATCTACTCCGGACCCTCCACCCGCTCCTCGATCTACTCCAGACTCTCCCCCCGCTCCTCGATCTACTCCGGACCCTCCCCCGCTCCTCGACCTACTCCGGACCCTCCCCCCATTGCTCGATCTACTCCGAACCCTCCCCCGCACCTCGATCTACTCCGGACCCTCCCCCCCGTTCCTCGATCTTCTCCGGACCCTCCCCCCACTGCTCGATCTACTCCGAACCCTCCCCCGCACCTCGATCTACTCCGGACTCTCCCCCCCGCTCCTCGATCTACGCCGTGCCCTCCCCTGCTCCTCGTAGTGCTCCGGACCCTCACCCCGCTCCTCGATCTACTCCGGACCCACCCCCCGCTCCTCGATCTACTCCGGACCCTCCCCCCTCTCCGCGATCTACATCTAATCCGGACACCCCCCGCTCCTCGACCTACTCCGGACCCTCCCCCCGCTCCTCGATCTACTCCGGAGCCTCCCCCCGCTCCTCGATCTACTCCGGACCCTCCCCCGCTCCTCGATCTACTCCGGACCCTCCCCCCACTCCGCGATCTACCTCTAATCCGGACACCCACCGCTCCTCGATCTACATCTTATCCGGACGCTCCCCCCTTTCCTCGATCATCTCCGGACCATCCCCCGCTCCTCAATCTCCTGCGGATGCTCCCTTCGTTCCTCAATCTACTCTGGTCCATCCCCGCACTCCTCGATCTAATCCGGACCCTCCACCCGCTCCTCGATCTACTCTGGACCCTCCCCCCGCTCCTCGATCTACTCCGGACCCTCCACCCGCTCCTCGATCTACTCCAGACTCTCCCCCCGCTCCTCGATCTACTCCGGACCCTCCCCCACTCCTCGACCTACTCCGGACCGTCCCCCGCTCCTCGATCTACTCCGGAGCCTCCTTCGCTCCACGATCTACTTCGAACCCTCCCCCTGCTCCTCAATCTACTCCGGACCCTCCCCCCGCTCCTCGATCTACTGCGGACCCTCCCCCACTCCTCGATCTACTCCCGACCCTCCCCCCGCTCCTCGATCTACTGCGGACCCCCCCCACTCCTCGATCTACTCCGGACCCTCCCTCCGCTCCTCGATCTACTCCAGACCCTCCCCCCACTCCTCGATCTACTCCAGATCTTACCCCACTCCTCGATCCACTCCGGACCGTCCCCCAGCTCCTCGATCTACTCCGGACCCTACTCCGCTCCTCGATCTACTCCGGACCCTCCCTCACTCCTCGATCTACTCCGGAACATCCCTCGGTGGTCGATCTACTCCGGACCATCCCCCCACTCCTCGATCTACTCTGGACCCTCCCCCCGCTTCTCAATCAACTCCGGACCCTCCAACGGCTCCTCGATCTGCTCCGGACCCTCCCCCCGCTCGTCAATCTACTACAGGCCCTCCCCCCACACATCGATATACTCCGGACCCTCCCTCCGCTCCTCGATTTACTCCGGAACATCCCCGCACCTCGATCGACTCCGGACCCACCCCCAGCTCCTCGATCTACTCCGGACCGTCCCCCGCTCCTCGATCCACTCCGGAGCCTCCCCCGCTCCTCGATCTACTCCGGACCCTCCCCCCCGCTCCTCGATCTAATCCGGACATTCACCCGCTCCTCAATCTACTCCGGAACCTCCCTCCGCTTCTCGATCTGCTCCGGACCGTCCCCCCGCTCCTCGATCTACTCCGGCGCCTACCCCGCTCCTCGATCTACTCCGGACCATCCCCCCGCTCCTTGATCTACTCCGAACCCTACTCCGCTCCTCGATCTACTCCGGACCCTCCCCCACACCTCGATCTACTCCGGAACATCCCCCGCTGCTCGATCTACTCCGGACCATTCCCCCACTCCTTGATCTGCTCTGGACCCTCCCCCCACTTCTCGATCAACTCCAGACCCTCCAATGGCTCCTCGAACTACTCCAGAATCTCCCGCCGCTCCTCAATCTACTACAGAGCCTCCCCCCACACATCGATCTAATCCGGACCCTCCCTCCACTCCTTGATATACTCCGGACTGTCCCCCGCTCCTCGATGTACCCCGGACCCTCCCCCCTCTCCTCGATCAACTCCGGACCCTCCCCCCGCTCCTCAATCTACTCCGGACCCTCCCCCGCTCCTCGATCTGTTCCGGACCCTCCCCCTGCTCCCCGATCTACTCCGGAACGTCCCCCTGTTTCTCGATCTACTCCAGACACTCCCCCCGCTCCTCAATCTACTCTGGACCCTTCCCCCTCTCCTAGATCTACTCCGGAAACTCCCCCGTCCTCGATCTACTCTGTACTCTCCCCACGCTCCTCGATCTACTCCGGACTGTCCCCCGCTCCTCGATCTACTCCGGACCCTCCCCCCGCTCCTCTATCTACTCCGGACCCTCCCCCACTTCTCGATCAACTCCGGACCCTCCAACGGCTCCTCGATCTACTCCAGACCATCCCCGCGCTCCTCGATCTACTTCGGACCCTCCCCCGCTCCTCGATCTACTCCGGACCCTCCCCCCACTCCTCGAGCTACTCCGGACCCTCCCCCCAATCCTCGATCTACTCCGGGCCCTCCCCCGCTCCTCGATCTACTCCGGACCCTCCATCCACTCCTCGATCTACTCCAGACCCTCCCCCCACTCCTCGATCTACTCCGGACTCTCCCCCGCTCCTCGATCTACTCCGAACCCTCCATCAGCACCTCGATCTACTCCGGGCCCTCCCCACGCTCCTCGATCTACTCCGGACCCACCCCCCGCTCCTCGATCTACTCCGGAACCTCCCCCCGCTCCTCGATCTACTCCGGACCATCCCCCCTCTCCGCAATCTGCATCTAATCCGGACCCTCCCCCCGCTCCTCGATCTACTCCGGACCCTCCCCCCGCTCCTCGATCTATTCCGGACCCTCCCCCGCTCCTCGATCTACTCCGGACCCTCCCCCCTCCTCGATCTACTCCGGAACATCCCTCGGTGGTCGATCTACTCCGGACCATCCCACCACTCCTCGATCTACTCTGGACCCTCCCCCCGCTTCTCGATCAACTCCGGACCCTCCAACGGCTCCTCGATCTGCTCCGGACCCTCCCCCCGCTCGTCAATCTACTACAGGCCCCCCCCACACATCGATATACTCCGGACCCTCCCTCCGCTCCTCGATCTACTCCGGAACATCCCCGCACCTCGATCGACTCCGGACCCACCCCCAGCTCCTCGATCTACTCCGGACCGTCCCCCGCTCCTCGATCCACTCCGGAGCCTCCCCCGCTCCTCGATCTACTCCAGACACTCCCCCTGCTCTTCGATCTACTCCGGACCCTCCCCCCGCTCCTCGATCTACTCCGGACATTCACCCGCTCCTCAATCTACTCCGGAACCTCCCTCCGCTCCTCGGTCTGCTCCGGACCGTCCCCCCGCTCCTCGATCTACTCCGGAGCCTACCCCGCTCCTCGATCTACTCCGGACCATCCCCCCGCTCCTCGATCTACTCCGGACCCTACTCCGCTCCTCGATCTACTCCGGACCCTCCCCCACACCTCGATCTACTCCGGAACATCCCCCGCTGCTCGATCTACTCCGGACCATTCCCCCACTACTTGATCTGCTCTGGACCCTCCCCCCACTTCTCGATCAACTCCAGACCCTCCAATGGCTCCTCGAACTACTCCAGAATCTCCCGCCGCTCCTCAATCTACTACAGAGCCTCCCCCCACACATCGATCTAATCCGGACCCTCCCCCCGCTCCTCGATCAACTCCGGGCCCTCCCCCCGCTCCTCGATCTACTCCGGACCCTCCCCCGCTCCTCGATCTGTTCCGGACCCTCCCCCTGCTCCCCGATCTACTCCGGAACGTCCCCCTGTTTCTCGATCTACTCCAGACACTCCCCCCGCTCCTCAATCTACTCTGGACTCTTCCCCCTCTCCGAGATCTACTCCGGAAACTCCCCCGTCCTCGATCTACTCTGTACTCTCCCCACGCTCCTCGATCTACTCCGGACTGTCCCCCGCTCCTCGATCTACTCCGGACCCTCCCCCACTTCTCGATCAACTCTGGACCCTCCAACGACTCCTCGATCTACTCCAGACCCTCCCCCCGCTCCTCGATCTACTCCGGACCCTCCCCCGCTCCTCGATCTACTCCGGACCCTCCCCCCACTCCTCGAGCTACTCCGGACCCTCCCCCCAATCCTCGATCTTCTGCGGGCCCTCCCCCGCTCCTCGATCTACTCCGGACCCTCCACCCACTCCTCGATCTTCTCCAGACCCTCCACCCACTCCTCGATCTACTCCGGACTCTCCCCCGCTCCTCGATCTACTCCGAACCCCCCCCAGCACTTCGATCTACTCCGGACCCACCCCACGCTCCTCGACCTACTCCGGACCCACCCCCCGCTCCTCGATCTACTCCGGAACCTCCCCATGCTCCTCGATCTACTCCGGACCATCCCCCCTCTCCGCAATCTGCATCTAATCCGGACCCTCCCCCCGCTCCTCGATCTACTCCAGACCATCCCCCCGCTCCTCGATCTATTCCGGACCCTCCCCCGCTCCTCGATCTACTCCGGACCCTCCCACCTCCTCGAGCTACCTCTAATCCGGACCGCCCCCGCTCCTCGATCTACATCTTATCCGGACGCTCCCCCCTCTCCTCGATAATCTCCGGACCATCCCCTGCTCCTCGATCTACTGCGGACCCTCCCTTCGTTCCTCAATCTACTCCGGACCATCCTCCCACTCCTCGATCTACTGTGGACCCTCCACCCGCTCCTCGATCTACTCTGGACCCTCCCCCACATCTCGATATACTCCCTACCCTCCCCCGCTCCTCGATCTACACCGGACCCTCCCCCCACTCCTCGATCTAGTCCAGACCCTCTCCCCGCTCCTTGAGCTACTCCAGACTCTCCTCCGCTCCTCGATCTACTCTGGACCCTCCCCCCGCTCCTCGATCTACTCCAGACTGCCCAGCCTGCTCCTCGATCTACTCCAGACTCTGCCCCCGCTCCTCGTCCTACTCTGGACCCTCCCCCCGCACCTCGATCTACTCTGGACACTCCCCCCGCTCCTCAATCTACTCCAGACCCTCCCCACGCTCCTCGTCCTACTCTGGACCCTCCCCCCGCTCCTCGATCTACTCCGGACCCTCCCCCTGCTCCTCGATCTACTCCAGACCCAACCCCGCTCCTCGATCTACTCCAGACCCTCCCCCCGCTCCTCGATCTACTCCAGACCCTCCTTCGCTCCACGATCTACTCCGGACCCTCCCCCTGCTCCTCAATCTACTCCGGCCCCTCCCCCCATTCCTCGATCTATTCCGGACCCTCCCCCCGCTCCTCGATCTACTCCGGACACTCCCACCGCTCCTCGATCTACACTGGACCCTCCCCCGCGCCTCAATCTACTCCCGACCCTCCCCCCGCTCCTTGATCTACTGCGGACCCTCCCCCACTCCTCGATCTACTCCGGACACTCCCCCCGCTCCTCGATCTACTCCAGACCCTCCCCCCGCTCCTCGTCCTACTCTGAACCCTCCCCCCGCTCCTCCATCTACTCCGGACCCTCCCCCCGCTCCTCGATCTACTCCGGACCCACCCCCGCTCCTCGGTCTACTCCGGACCGTCCCCCGCTCCTCGATCTACTCCGGAGCCTCCTTCACTCCACGATCTACTCCGGACCCTCCACCTGCTCCTCAATCTACACCGGCCCCTCCCCCCGTTCCTCGATCTATTCCGGACCCTCCCCCCGCTCCTCGATCTACTCCGGACACTCCCTCCGCTCCTCGATCTACTCTGGACCCTCCCCCGCGCCTCAATCTACTCCCGACCCTCCCCCCGCTCCTCGATCTACTCCGGACCGCCCACCCCTCCCCCGCTCCTCATTCTACTCTGGACCCACCCCCCGCTCCTCGATCTACTCCCAACTCTCCCCTCGCTCCTCGATCTACTCCGGACCCTCCCCCCGCTTCTCGATCCACTCCGGACCCTCCCTCCGCTCCTCGAACTACTCCGGACCCTCCTCCCACTCCTCGATCTACTCCG
The DNA here is from genome assembly GCF_052327205.1 of Somniosus microcephalus. NCBI lineage: Eukaryota > Metazoa > Chordata > Chondrichthyes > Squaliformes > Somniosidae > Somniosus > Somniosus microcephalus. The sequence continues at coordinate 335,483,313 of NC_140987.1, read as the reverse complement.
GACCCTCCCCTGCTCCTCGATCTACTCTCGACCCTCCCCCGCTACTCGATCTACTCCCGACCCTCCCCCCGCTCCTCCATCTAATCCGGACCCTCCCCCCGTTCCTCGATCTACTCTGGACTCTCCCCCCATTTCCCGATCTACTCTGGACCCTCCCCCTGCTCCACGATCTACTCCGGATCCTCCCCCCGCCCCTCAAACTACTCCGGACCCTCCACCCACTGCTCGATCTACTCCGGACCCTCCCCCCACTCCTCAATCTACTCCCGACTCTCCCCCCGCTTCCCGATCTACTCTGTACCCTCCCCCCACTCCACGATTTACTCCGGACCCTCCCCCCTCCCCTCAAACTACTCTGGACCCTCCCCCCACTCCTTGATCTACTCGGGACCCACCCCCCGCTCCGTGATCTACTCCGGACCCTCCCCCGCTCCTTGATCTACTCCGGACCCACCCCCCGCTCCTCGATCTACTCCGGAATGTCCCCCGATCCTCGATCTACTCCGGAGCCTCCCCCGCTCCTCGATCTACTCCGGACCCTCCCACTGCTCCTCGATCTACTCTGCATCCTCCCTCCACTCCTCGATCTACTCCAGACCCTCCCCCGCTCCTCAATCTACTCCCGACACTCCCCCGCTCCTCGATCTACTCCGGATCCTCCCCCGCTCCTCGATCTACTCCGGACACTCCATCCACTCCTCGATCTACTCCGGACCCTCCCCTCACTCCTCGATCTACTCCGGACCCTCCCTCGCTCCTCGATCTACTCCAGTCCCTCCCACCGCTCCTCAATCTACTCCAGACCCTACCCCACTCCTCGATCTACTCCGGACCATCCCCCGCTCCTCGATCTACTCCGGACCCTCCCCCGCTCCTCAATCTACTCCAGTCCCTCCCTGATATACCTATCTATTCCTCCAATAAAAGGCGAAGAGTTACTAAGGTGACGAAAGGTTTTTATTGACTAAATAACAGAGCCCACTCTCGTGGGTGATCCGATCCAAGCAGGAGGAATACCAGCCAGTCGCTCACCTTTATACCTGGCCTGGTGGGTGGAGCCAAGGCGGAGTCGGCAGTGGTCATCCCAGGTATAGCAGTGTGGCAAGAGGCGACCTCGTACCGTGATACAATAGTGGTCAGTGATACAGTTATAACGAACAGTGGTGAACAGTGCTAACTACTAACAGTGATACGATAGTGAACGTGGTTTACCACATTCACCCCTTGTTTAGAATTAAGTCCGGTGGGGTGAAGTGTACTACCAATTCTGGTAGGTCAGTCTGTCCAGAGGCTTCGTAAGCCTCTCCGATCGCCGCAGCGGTGGTGTTGCCTTATCCGGTGCTGGTGCCTTATCCGGTGTTGATGCTGGTGTTTGCGTGGTCGGCGAGGGCTCGTGGGGTTCCGGCATGCCGTCTACCTGGGCTGGGGTTGGGGGGGGTGGTGGCGGTGTTTCCGGATCGGCTGAGGGTGCGAGGTCTCGTAGGGAGACAGTGTCCTCCCGCCTGTCTGGGTACGCCACGTAGGCGTACTGGGGGTTGGCGTGCAGGAGGTTCACCCTCTCGACCAGGGGGTCCGTTTTATGGGCCCTCACGTGTTTCCGCAGCCAGACCGGCCCCGGGGCGGTCAGCCAGGTTGGTAGAGTGGTTCCCGTAGTCGACTTCCTGGGGAAAACGAACATTCGTTCATGGGGGGTGGTGTTAGTGGCCGTGCAAAGTAATGACCGGATGGAGTGCAGCGCTGTCGGGAGGACTTCTTGCCAGCGGGAGGTTGGGAGGCCCTTAGACTTTAAGGCTAAGAGGACGGCCTTCCATACCGTTGCGTTCTCTCTTTCCACCTGACCGTTACCTCTGGGGTTATAGCTGGTGGTCCTGCTTGCTGCAATACCTCTCTCTAGGAGGTATTGCCGGAGTTCCTCGCTCATGAAGGAGGAGCCCCGGTCGCTGTGTATATAGTTCGGGAACCCGAACAAGGCGAAGAGGGCATTCAGGCACTTAATGACCGTGCTACTGGTCATGTCGGGGCAGGGGAAGGCAAAGGGGAAACGGGAGTACTCATCAACGATGTTGAGGAAGTACACATTATGGTCAGAGGACGGGAGGGGCCCCTTAAAGTCGATGCTCAGGCGCTCGAAGGGGCGGGTGGCCTTGATCAGGCTTGCTCGGTCCGGCCTATAGAAGTGCGGTTTGCACTCCGCACAGGTCTGGCAGTTCCTGGTCATGGTCCTGACCTCCTCGATGGAGTAGGTCAGGTTGCGGGCCTTAATGAAATGGTAGAGTCTGGTGACTCCGGGGTGGCAGAGCTGGTCGTGGAGGGTCTGAAGCCTATCGATATGCGCGCTGGCGCATGTCATTCGTGAAAGGGCATCAGGGGATTCGTTCAGCTTGCCTGGCCGGTACAAGATCTCATAATCGTAGGTGGAGAGCTCGATTCTCCATCTCAAAATCTTGTCATTCTTAATTTTGCCCTTCAGCTTGTTATTAAACATGAAAGCCACCGAACGCTGGTCGGTGAGGAGGGTAAATCGTTTGCCTGCCAGGTAGTGCCTCCAGCGCCGTACTGCCTCCACGATCGCCTGGGCCTCTTTCTCGACCGACGAATGTCGGATCTCGGGGCCCTGTAGGGTCCTTGAGAAGAATTCCACTGGCCTCCCCTCCTGGTTTAGGGTGGCGGCTAAGGCGAAGTCGGATGCGTCGCTCTCCACCTGGAAGGGGATGGACTCGTCCACTGCGTGCATCGTGGCCTTGGCTATGTCTCCCTTAATGAGGGAGAAGGCCGCGCACGCCTCCTCCGTGAGGGGGAAGGAAGTGGCTTTCAGGAGGGGTCTGGCTTTGTCCGCGTAATTGGGTACCCATTGGGCATAGTAGGCGAAAAGCCCCAGGGTTCTCCTAAGTGCTTTAGGGCAGTGGGGGAGGGGTAGCTCCATGAGGGGGTGCATTCTTTCTGGGTCGGGGCCGATGATTCCGTTCTCCACTACGCAGCCGAGGATGGCAAGGCGCGTGGTGTTAAACACGCATTTCTCCTTATTGTAGGTGAGGTTCAGCCGTTGGGCCGTACGGAGGAATTTCTCCAGATTCGCGTCATGTTCCTGCCGGTCGCGGCCGCAGATAGTGACGTTATCTAGGTAGGGGAATGTAGCCTGCAGTTCGTTCTGGTCAACCATCTGGTCCATCTCCCTTTGGAAGACCGAGACCCCATTAGTGACACCGAAGGGGACCCTAAGGAAGTGGTATAGGCGCCCATTCGCCTCGAAGGCGGTATACTGGCGGTCCTCAGGGTGGATAGGGAGTTGGTGGTAGGCCGACTTCAGGTCGATGGTCGAGAATACTTTATACTGTGCAATCTGATTGACCATGTCAGATATGCGGGGGAGGGGGTATGCGTCCAGCTGGGTATATCTGTTTATGGTCTGGCTGTAGTCGATGACCAGGCGGTTTTTATCGCCGGTCTTTACGACTACGACCTGGGCACGCCAGGGGCTGCTGCTCCCCTCGATAATGCCCTCTTTCAGGAGGCGCCGCACCTCAGAGCTAATGAAGGCTCTGTCCCCGGCGCTCTACCGCCTGCTCTTGGTAGCGTCGGGTTTGCAGTCAGGGGTAAGGTTAGCAAACAGAGAGGGTGGCGGGACCTTGAGGGTGGAGAGGCTGCAGGTGTTACGCGGTGGGCGGTTTAACGTTTGCTGGTTGTTGACTGTGAGTGGCGGGAGGGGTCCACCGTATGCTAGGGTTACGCTTTGGAGGTGGGATTGGAAGTCCAGCCCTAGTAGGACGGCAGCGCAGAGATGGGGGAGGACGAGGAGTTTAAAGTTTTTATACTCCGTGCCCTTAACCGACAGGGTCACGACACAGTAGCCGCTGATGTCCGTGGTGTGGGACCTCGATGCCATCGAGATTCGGCTGCGCGTTGGTAGGACAGAGAGGGAGTAGTGGCTCACCGTGTCTGGGTGGATGAAGCTCTCCGTGCTTCCGCTGTCGAACAGGCAGGTCGTGGATTGGCCATTCACTTTGATGTCCATCATTGACTTGGACAGATGGTGCGGGCGGGCTTGGTCCAGGGTGACGGAAGCTAGTGTGTAGCTGAGCGAGTCGTTGTCATCTGCGGGCGAGGCGGTCGGGCGTGGTGAGTAAAATGGCGTCTCCCACGAGGTAGGGCAAAATGACGGAGAAGATGGCTGCCCCCGTAGCTCACATGAGGCACTATTGGGGTCGGTTGCCTTAATCAAAGATGGCCGCCCCCATGACTCATGTGTGGGGATGCTGGCCTCAGTTGCCCTAAACAAAGATGGCCGCCCCCATGACTCATGTGTGGGGATGCTGGCCTCAGTTGCCCTAAGCGAAGATGGCCGCCCCCATAGTTCGCATGCGGCACTGCTGGCCTCTGAGGATCCGCTCCTGCAGGCCTTGGAGAAGTGGCCTTTCTTCAGGCAGGTTTTGCATATGGAGTTCTTGGCTGGGCAGCGCGACCTCGGGTGCTTCTCCTGGCCACAAAAAAAACAGCCGGCGGCCCGATCGCGGATGCCCGATGTCGGGGCCGGTGCCGGGGGTGGCGGGGCCGGTCGGGTCCGGGACGCCGACGCAGAGGTAGGTCCCGGGGGCGGCGCTGGGAAGGGTGCTGTGGTAGGGGTCGGGCCCGAGTCCCAGGGTCGCGAGCAGTACCTGGTGAATGCTTCCTGATCTTGGTGTGCCACTTCCAGGGAGATAGCGAGGGCTTCAGCTTTTTCCATGCTGAGGTCTTTAGCTTCCAGCAGTCTTTGCCGTGAGTACTCGGACCGTAGGCCTTTCAGGAATGCGTCGCGGATATTATCTTCAGTATTTTCGGCTGCCGACACCGATTTAAAGTCACAGTTCCTGGCGAGTGCATATAGCGCCTGTGAGAATTCGGCTACTGATTCTCCTGGCTGTTGCGGCCGTGATCTTAGGAGGTGCCTAGCGTACATGTAGTTTACCGGGGTCCGGTACTTCTGTTTCAGCAGGTTGATGGCGGTCTCATAGGTAGTCATGTCCTCGATGAGAGTGTATACTCTCGGGCTCAGTTGTGCCTGCAGGACACTTAGTTTGGATGCCTGAGGGACGCTGGATTCTCTCAGGTATGATTCGAAGCAGACCAGCCAGTGTTTAAAGTCTGTGGCTGAGTTTGCTGCTCGTGGGTTCAGGTCCAGGTACGGCGGTCTGAGGGCTCGCAGCCAAGCTGGCTGGTGTGGCTGTGCTCCTGGGAGCTGCGCTGGTGGCTCCTCCGCCGGTTGTGACTCGTTGTCGGACATCATTAAATTTAGTCAATAAAATTAATATACCTATCAATTCCTCCAATAAAAGGCGAAGAGTTACGAAGGTGACTAAAGGTTTTTATTGACTAAATAACAGAGCCCACTCTCGTGGGTGATCCGATCCAAGCAGGAGGAATACCAGCCAGTCGCTCACCTTTATACCTGGCCTGGTGGGTGGAGCCAAGGCGGAGTCGGCAGTGGTCATCCCAGGTATAGCAGTGTGGCAAGAGGCGACCTCGTACCGTGATACAATAGTGGTCAGTGATACAGTTATAACGAACAGTGGTGAACAGTGCTAACTACTAACAGTGATACGATAGTGAACGTGGTTTACCACACTCCCCCCGCTCCTCAATCTACTCCGGACCCTACCCCGCTCCTCGATCTACTCCGGACCATCCCCCGCTCCTCGATCTACTCCGGACCCTCCCCCGCTCCTCGATCTACTCCAGTCCCTCCCCCTGCTTCTCAATGTACTCCGGACCCTACCCCGCACCTCGATCTACTCCGGACCCTCCCCCCACTGCTCGATCTACTCTGAACCCTCCCCCGCACCTCGATCTACTCCGGACTCTCCCCCCCGCTCCTCGATCTACGCCGTGCCCTCCCCTGCTCCTCGTAGTGCTCCGGACCCTCCCCCCGCTCCTCGATCTACTCCGGACCCTCCCCCCGCTCCTCGATCTACTCCGGACCCTCCCCCCTCTCCGCGATCTACATCTAATCCGGACACCCCCCGCTCCTCGACCTACTCCGGACCCTCCCCCCGCTCCTCGATCTACTCCGGAGCCTCCCCCCGCTACTCGACCTACTCCGGACCCTCCCCCCGCTCCTCGATCTACTCCGGACCCCCCCCCGCTCCTCGATCTACTCCGGACCCTCCCCCCGCTCCGCGATCTACCTCTAATCCGGACACCCACCGCTCCTCGATCTACATCTTATCCGGACGCTCCCCCCTTTCCTCGATCATCTCCGGACCATCCCCCGCTCCTCGATCTCCTGCGGATGCTCCCTTCGTTCCTCAATCTACTCTGGTCCATCCCCGCACTCCTCGATCTACTCCGGACCCTCCACCCGCTCCTCGATCTACTCTGGACCCTCCCCCCGCTCCTCGATCTACTCCGGACCCTCCACCCGCTCCTCGATCTACTCCAGACTCTCCCCCCGCTCCTCGATCTACTCCGGACCCTCCCCCACTCCTCGATCTACTCCGGACCGTCCCCCGCTCCTCGATCTACTCCGGAGCCTCCTTCGCTCCACGATCTACTCCGAACCCTCCCCCTGCTCCTCAATCTACTCCGGCCCCTCCCCCCATTCCTCGATCTATTCCGGACTCTCCCCCCGCTCCTCGATCTACTCTGGACCCTCCCCCGCGCCTCAATCTACTCCCGACCGTCCCCCCGCTCCTCGATCTACTGCGGACCCTCCCCCACTCCTCGATCTACTCCGGACCCTCCCTCCGCTCCTCGATCTACTCCAGACCCTCCCCCCACTCCTCGATCTACTCCGGACCCTCCCCCACTCCTCATTCAACTCCAGACCCTCCCGCCGCTCTTCAATCTACTCCAGATCTTACCCCAATCCTCGATCCACTCCGGACCGTCCCCCAGCTCCTCGATCTACTCCGGACCCTACTCCGCTCCTCGATCTACTCCGGACCCTCCCTCACTCCTCGATCTACTCCGGAACATCCCTCGGTGGTCGATCTACTCCGGACCATCCCCCCACTCCTCGATCTACTCTGGACCCTCCCCCCGCTTCTCGATCAACTCCGGACCCTCCAACGGCTCCTCGATCTGCTCCGGACCCTCCCCCCGCTCGTCAATCTACGACAGGCCCTCCCCCCACACATCGATATACTCCGGACCCTCCCTCCGCTCCTTGATTTACTCCGGAACATCCCCGCACCTCGATCGACTCCGGACCCACCCCCAGCTCCTCGATCTACTCCAGACCCTCCCCACGCTCCTCGTCCTACTCTGGACCCTCCCCCCGCTCCTCGTCCTACTCTGGACCCTCCCCCCGCTCCTCGATCGACTCCGGACCCTCCCCCTGCTCCTCGATCTACTCCGGACCCTCCCCCCGATCCTCGATCTACTCCGGGCCCTCTCCCTGCTGCTCGATCTACTCCTGACCCTCCCCCCGCTCCTCGATCTACTCCGGACCCTCCCCACTCCTCGATCTACTCCGGACCGTCCCCCGTTCCTCGATCTACTCCGGAGCCTCCTTCGCTCCACGATCTACTCCGGACCCTCCCCCTGCTCCTCAATCTACTCCGGCCCCTCCCCCCGTTCCTCGATCTATTCCGGACCATACCCCCGCTCCTCGATCTACTCCGGACACTCCCTCCGCTCCTCGATCTACTCTGGACCCTCCCCCGCGCCTCAATCTACTCCCGATCCTCCCCCCGCTCCTCGATCTACTGCGGACCCTCCCCCACTCCTCGATCTACTCCGGACCCTCCCTCCGCTCCTCGATCTACTCCAGACACTCCCCCCACTCCTCGATCTACTCCAGACCCTCCCCCACTCCTCATTCTACTCCAGACACTCCCGCCACTCCTCAATCTACTCCGGATCTTACCCCACTCCTCGATCCACTCCGGACCGTCCCCCAGCTCCTCGATCTACTCTGGACCCTACTCCGCTCCTCGATCTACTCCGGACACTCCCTCACTCCTCGATCTACTCCGGAACATCCCCCACTGCTCGATCTACTCCGGACCATCACCCCACTCCTCGATCTACTCCGGACTGTGCCCCGCTCCTCGATCTACCCCGGACCCTCCCCCTGCTCCTCGATCAACTCCGGACCCTCCCCCCGCTCCTCGATCTACTCCGGACCCTCCCCCGCTCCTCGATCTGCTCCGGACCCTCCCCCCGCTCCCCGATCTACTCCGGACCGTCCCCCTGTTTCTCGATCTACTCCAGACACTCCCCCCGCTCCTCAATCTACTCCGGACCCTTCCCCCTCTCCTAGATCTACTCCGGAAACTCCCCCGTCCTCGATCTACTCTGTACTCTCCCCACGCTCCTCGATCTACTCCGGACTGTCCCCCGCTCCTCGATCTACTCCGGACCCTCCCCCCGCTCCTCGACCTACTCCGGACACTCCCCCCACTTCTCGATCTACTCCGGACCATCCCCCTGCTCCTCGATCTACTCTGGACACTGCCCCCGCTCCTCGATCTACTCTGATCCCTCCCCCTGCTCCTCGACCTACTCCGGACCCACCCCCGCTCCACGATCTGCTCCGGACATTCCCCCCGCTCCTCGAAGTACTCTGGACCCTCCCCCCGCTACTCGATCTACTCCGGACACTCCCCCTACTCCTCGATCTACTCCGGACCCTCCCCCCAGGCCTCGATCTACTCTGGACCCTCCCCCCGCTCCTCGATCCACTCTGGACTGTCCCCCAATCCTCAACCTACTCCAGACCCTCCCCCTGCTCCTCGATCTACTCCTGACCCTCCCCCCGCTTCTCGATCTACTCCGGATCATCCCCCGCTCCTCGATCTACTCCGGACTGTACCCCCGCTCCTTGATCTACTCCGGACCCTCCCCCCGCTCCACCATCTACTCAGGACCCTCCCCCCACACCTCGATCTACTCCAGACCCTCCCCCACTCCTCGATCGACTCCGGACCCTCCCCCTGCTCCTCGATCTACTCCGGACTCTCCCCCCGCTCCTCGATCTACTCCGGACCCTCCCCACTCCTCGATCTACTCCGGACCGTCCCCCGCTCCTCGATCTACTCCGGAGCCTCCTTCGCTCCACAATCTACTCCGGACCCTCCGCCTGCTCCTCAATCTACTCCGGCCCCTCCCCCCGTTCCTCGATCTATTCCGGACCCTCCCCCCGCTCCTCGATCTACTCCGGACACTCCCTCCGCTCCTCGATCAACTCTGGACCCTCCCCCGCGCCTCAATCTACTCCCGATCCTCCCCCCGCTCCTCGATCTACTGCGGACCCTCCCCCACTCCTCGATCTACTCCAGACCCTCCCTCCGCTCCTCGATCTACTCCAGACACTCCCCCCACTCCTCGATCTACTCCAGACCCTCCCCCACTCCTCATTCTACTCCAGACCCTCCCGCCACTCCTCAATCTACTCCGGATCTTACCCCACTCCTCGATCCACTCCGGACCGTCCCCCAGCTCCTCGATCTACTCTGGACCCTACTCCGCTCCTCGATCTACTCCGGACACTCCCTCACTCCTCGATCTACTCCGGAACATCCCCCACTGCTCGATCTACTCCGGACCATCACCCCACTCCTCGATCTACTCTGGACCCTCCCCCCGCTTCTCGATCAACTCCGGACCCTCCAACGACTCCTCGATCTGCTCGGGACCCTCCCCCCGCTCGTCAATCTACTACAGACCCTCCCCCCACACATCGATAAACTCCGGACTCTCCCTCCGCTCCTCGATCTACTCCGGAACATCCCCGCACCTCGATCTACTCCAGACCCACCCCCCGCTCCTCGATCTACTCCGGACCGTCCCCCGCTCCTCGATCTACTCCAGAGCCTCCCCCGCTCCTCGATCTACTCCGGACAATCCCCCTGCTCCTCGATCTACTCCGGACCCTCCCCCCCCGCTCCTCGATCTACTCCGGACATTCACCCGCTCCTCGATCTACTCCGGAACTTCCCTCCGCTCCTCGATCTACTCCGGACCGTCCCCCCGCTCCTCGATCTACTCCGGAGCCTACCCCGCTCCTCGATCGACTCCGGACCATCCCCCCGCTCCTCGATCTACTCCGGACCCGACTCCGCTCCTCGATCTACTCCGGACACTCCCCCACTCCTCGATCAACTCCGGAACACCCCCCGCTGCTCGATCTACTCCGGACCATCCCCCCACTCCTCGATCTGCTCCGGACCCTCCCCCCGCTTCTCGATCAACTCCAGACCCTCCAATGGCTCCTCGATCTACTCCGGAATCTCCCGCCGCTCCTCAATCTACGACAGAGCCTCCCGCCACACATCGATCTAATCCGGACCCTCCCTCCACTCCTCGATCTACTCCGGACTGTCCCCCGCTCCTCGATCTACTCCGGACCCTCGCCCCGCTCCTCGATCTACTCCGGACCCTCCCCCCGCTCCCCGATCTACTCCGGACCGTCCCCCTGTTTCTCGATCTACTCCAGACACTCCCCCCACTCTTCAATCTACTCCGGACCCTTCCCCCCCTCCTAGATCTACTCCGGAAACTCCCCCGTCCTCAATCTACTCTGTACTCTCCCCACGCTCCTCGATCTACTCCGGACTGTCCCCCGCTCCTCGATCTACTCCGGACCATCCCCCCGCTCCTCGATCTACTCCGCACACACCCCCACTTCTCGAACTACTCCGGACCCTCCCCCTGCTCCTCAATCTACTCCGGACACTGCCCCCGCTCCTCGATCTACTCCGGACCCTCCCCCCGCTCCTTGATTTACTCTGATCCCTCCCGCTGCTCCTCGATCTACTCCGGACCCACCCCCCGCTCCACGATCTACTTCGGACACTCCGCCCACTCCTCGAACTACTCTGGACCCTCCCCCCACTACTCGATCTACTCCGGACACTTCCCCTACTCCTCGATCTACTCCGGACACTCCCCCGGGCCTCGATCTACTCTGGACCCTCCCCCCGCTTCTCGATCTACTCCGGACCATCCCCCGCTCCTCGATCTACTCCGGACTGTCCCCCCGCTCCTTGATCTACTCCGGACCCGCCCCCCGCTCCTCCATCTACTCAGGACCCTCCCCCCACACCTCGATCTACTCCGGACCCTCCCCCGCTCCTCGATCGACTCCGGACCCTCCCCCTGCTCCTCGATCTACTCCGGACCCTCACCCCGATCCTCGATCTACTCCGGGCCCTCTCCCTGCTGCTCGATCTACTCCTGACCCGCCCCCCGCTCCTCGATCTACTCCGGAATGTCCCCCACTCCTCGATCTACTCCGGACCGTCCCCCGCTCCTCGATCTACTCCGGAGCTTCCTTCGCTCCACGATCTACACCGGACCCTCCCCCTGCTCCTCAATCTACTCCGGCCCCTCCCCCCGTTCCTCGATCTATTCCGGACCCTCCCCCCGCTCCTCGATCTACTCCGGACACTCCCTCCGCTCCTCGATCTACTCTGGACGCTCCCCCGCACCTCAATCTACTCCCGACCCTCCCCCCGCTCCTCGATCTACTGCGGACCCTCCCCCACTCCTCGATCTACTCCGGACCCTCCCTCCGCTCCTCGATCTACTCCAGACCCTCCCCCCACTCCTCGATCTACTCCGGACCCTCCCCCACTCCTCATTCTACTCCAGACCCTCCCGCCGCTCCTCAATCTACTCCGGATCTTACCCCACTCCTCGATCCACTCCGGACCGCCCCCCAGCTCCTCGATCTACTCCGGACCCTACTCCGCTCCTCGATGTACTCCGGACCCTCCCTCACTCCTCGATCTACTCCGGAACATCCCCCGCTGCTCGATCTACTCCGGACCACCCCCCCACTCCTCGATCTACTCTGGACCCTCCCCCCGCTTCTCGATCAACTCCGGACCCTCCAACGGCTCCTCGATCTGCTCCAGACCCTCCCCCCGCTCGTCAATCTACTACAGACCCTCCCCCCACACATCGATCTACTCCGGACCCTCCCTCCGCACCTCGATCTACTCCGGAACATCCCCGCACCTCGATCTACTCCGGACCCACTCCTCGCTCCTCGATCTACTCCGGACCGCCCCCAGCTCCTCGATCTATTCCGGAGCCTCCCCCGCTCCTCGATCTACTCCGGACACTCCCCCTGCTCCTCGATCTACTCCGGACCCTCCCCCCCACTCCTCGATCTACTCCGGACATTCACCCGCTCCTCAATCTACTCCGGAACCTCCCTCCGCTCCTCGATCTACTCCGGACCGTCCCCCCGCTCCTCGATCTACTCCGGAGCCTACCCCGCTCCTCGATCTACTCCGGACCCTCCCCCACTCCTCGATCTACTCCAGAACAACCCCCACTGCTCGATCTACTCCGGACCATCCCCCCACTCCTCAATTTGCTCCGGAACCTCCTCCCGCTTCGCAATCAACTCCAGACCCTCCAATGGCTCCTCGATCTACTCCGGAATCTCCCGCCGCTCCTCAATCTACTACAGAGCCTCGCCCCACACATCGATCTAATCCGGACCCTCCCTCCACTCCTCGATCTACTCCGGACTGTCCCCCGCTCCTCGATCTACTCCGGACCCTCCCCCCGCTCCTCGATCTACTCCGGACCCTCCCCCCGCTCCTCGATCCACTCCGGACCCTCCCCCGCTCCTCGATCTACTCCGGACCCTCCCCCCGCTCCCCGATCTACTCTGGACCGTCCCCCTGTTTCTCAATCTACTCCAGACACTCCCCCCTCTCCTCAATCTACTCCGGACCCTTCCCCCTCTCCTAGATCTACTCCGGAAACTCCCCCGTCCTCGATCTACTCTGTACTCTCCCCACGCTCCTCGATCTACTCCGGACTGTCCCCCGCTCCTCGATCTACTCCGGACCCTCCCCCCGCTCCTCGATCTACTCCAGACACTCCCCCCACTCCTCGATCTACTCCGGACCCTCCCCCCCACTCCTCGATCTACTCCAGACCCTCCCCCTGCTCCTCGATCTACTCCGGACACTGCCCCCGCTCCTCGATCTACTCCGGAACCTCCCTCCGCTCCTCAATCTACTCCGGACCGTCCCCCCGCTCCTCGATCTACTCCGGAGCCTACCCCGCTCCTCGATCTACTCCGGACCCTACTCTGCTCCTCGATCTACTCCGGACCCTCCCCCACTCCTCGATCTACTCCGGAACAACCCCCGCTGCTCGATCTACTCCGGACCATCCCCCCACTCCTTGATTTGCTCCGGACCCTCCCCCCGCTTCGCGATCAACTCCAGACCCTCCAATGGCTCCTCGATCTACTCCGGAATCTCCCGCCGCTCCTCAATCTACTACAGAGCCTCGCCCCACACATCGATCTAATCCGGACGTTCCCTCCACTCCTCGATCTACTCCGGACTGTCCCCCGCTCCTCAATCTACTCCGGACCCTCCCCCCGCTCCTCGATCTACTCCGGACCCTCCCCCTGCTCCTCGATCTACTCCGGACCCTCCCCCGCTCCTCGATCTACTCCGGACCCTCCCCCCGCTCCCCGATCTACTCTGGACCGTCCCCCTGTTTCTCAATCTACTCCAGACACTCCCCCCGCTCCGCAATCTACTCTGGACCCTTCCCCCTCTCCTAGATCTACTCCGGAAACTCCCCCATCCTCGATCTACTCTGTACTCTCCCCACGCTCCTCGATCTACTCCGGACTGTCCCCCGCTCCTCGATCTACTCCGGACCCTCCCCCCGCTCCTCGATCTACTCCGGACACTCCCCCCACTTCTCGATCTACTCCTGACCATCCCCCGCTCCTCGATCTACTCCGGACCCTCCCCCTGCTCCTCGATCTACTCCGGACACTGCCCCCGCTCCTCGATCTACTCTGGACCCTCCACCCGCTCCTCGATCTACTCCGGACCCAGCCCCCGCTCCACGATCTACTCCGGCCCCTCCCCCCGCTCCTCAAGCTACTCTGGACCCTCCCCCTGCTACTCGATCTACTCCGGACACTCCCCCTACTCCTCGATCTACTCCGGACCCTCCCCCCAGTCCTCGATCTACTCTGGACCCTCCCCCACTCCTCAATCCACTCTGGACTGTCCCCCGATCCTCAATCTACTCCAGACCCTCCCCCCGCTCCTCGATCTACTCCTGACCCTCCCCCCGCTTCTCGATCTACTCCGGACCATCCCCCGCTCCTCGATCTACTCTGGACTGTCCCCCCGTTCCTTGATCTACTCCGGACCCTCCCCCCGCTCCTCCATCTACTCAGGACCCTCCCCCCACACCTCGATCTACTCCGGACCCTCCCCCGCTCCTCGATCGACTCCGGACCCTCCCCCTGCTCCTCGATCTACTCCGGACCCTCCCCCCGATCCTCGATCTACTCCGGTCCCTCTCCCTGCTGCTCGATCTACTCCTGACCCTCCCCCCAACTCCTCGATCTACTCCGGACGCTCCACCGCTCCTCGAACTACTCTGGACCCTCCCCCCGCTCCTCGATCTACTCCAGACACTCGCCCCACTTCTCGCTCTACTCCGGACACTCCCCCCCGCTCCTCGATCTACTCCGTACCCTCCCCCCGCTCACCAATCTACTCCGGACCATCCCCCTGCTTCTCGATCTACTCCGGACCCTCCCCCCGCTCCTCGATATACTCCGGTCCCTCCCCCCACTCCTAGATCTACTCCGGACCCTCCCCCCACACCTAGACCTACTCCAGACCCTCCCCCCGGTCCTCGATCTACTCCGGACCCTCCCCCCACTCCTAGATCTACTCCGGACACTCCCCCCGGTCCTCGATCTACTCTGGACCTTCCCCCGCTCCTCGATCTACTCCAGACCCTCCTGCGCTCCTTGATCCACTCGGGACCGCCCCCCTGCTCCAGCCCCCAATCTGCTCCTCCGGCCCCTGCTCTGCTCCTCCGGCCCTTGATCTGCTCCTCCGGCCACTGATCTGCTCCTCCGGCCCCTGATCTGCTCCTCCGGCTCCCGATCTGCTCCTCCGGCCCCCAATCAGCTCCTCCGGCTCCCGATCTGCTCCTCCGGCCCCCGATCTGCTCCTCCGGCCCCCGATCTGCTCCTCCAGCCCCCGATCTGCTCCTCCAGCCCCCGATATGTATCTCCGGCCCCCGATCTGCTCCTCCGGCCCCCAATCAGCTCCTCCATCCCCCGATCTACTCCTCCAACCTCCGATCTGCTCCTCCAGCCCCCGATCTGTTCCTCCAGCCCCCGATAAGAACATAAGAACATAAGAACATAAGAAATAGGAGCAGGAGTAGGCCAATCGGCCCCTCGAGCCTGCTCCACCATTCAATAAGATCATGGCTGATCTGATCCTAACCTCAAATCTTCTATCACTCTGCATCCACCCGAACCCATGTGATCTCCCGGGAGAGGCAAAAAACCAGATAAAGACCCAACGGCCAATTTGGGAGAAAAAAATCTGGGAAATTCCTCTCCGACCCATCTAGGCGATCGAAATTCTTCCAGGAGATCACTCTGTCCCTATATTTTCTACAGTACTTACCTTCTGTAAAGGCGATCTCCACCCCAGCCATGAACAGGAATAAAACCATCTCCTGAAATCTAACAGAATTAGAACACAGTAGGAGCAGAACAAGGCTACACGGCCCCTGGGCCCACTCCACTACCCACAGGGCCATGACCATTCCGAACCCAGACTCATGTCCAATTTCCTGCCCGCTCCCCGTAACCCTTAATTCCCTTTACTTCTAGGAAACTATCTATTTCTGTTTTAAA
The DNA here is from genome assembly GCF_052327205.1 of Somniosus microcephalus. Lineage (NCBI taxonomy): Eukaryota > Metazoa > Chordata > Chondrichthyes > Squaliformes > Somniosidae > Somniosus > Somniosus microcephalus. The sequence goes on along the minus strand of NC_140987.1, from coordinate 335,467,673 downwards.
TTTATTTAATGATGTAGCTTCCACAGCTTTCTGGGGCAGCAAATTCCACAAACCTACCACCCTCTGAGTGAAGAAGTTTCTCCTCATCTCAGTTTTGAATGAGCAGCCCCTTATTTTAAGATTATGCCCCCTAGTTCTAGTTTCACCCATCATTGGGAACATCCTCACCGCATCCACCCGATCAAGCCCCTTCACAATCTTATATGTTTCAATAAGATCGCCTCTCATTCTTCTGAACTCCAATGAGTAGAGTCCCAATCTACTCAAACTCTCCTCATATGACCACCCCCTCATCCCCGGGATTAACCGAGTGAACCTTCTTTGTACTGACTCGAGAGCAAGTATGTCTTTTCTTAAGTATGGACACCAAAACTGTATGCAGTATTCCAGGTGCGGCCTCACCAATACCTTGTACAACTGCAGCAATACCTCCCTGTTTTTATATTCCAACCCCCTAGCAATAAAAGCCAACATTCCATTGGCCTTCTTAATCACTTGCTGCACCTGCATACTAACTTTTTGAGTTTCGTGCACCAGGACCCCCAGATCCCTTTGTACTACAGTACTTTCCAGTTTCTTGCCATTAAGATAATAACTTGCTCTATGATTTTTCCTGCCAAAGTGCATAACCTCACACTTTCCAGTATTGTATTCCATCTGCCAAATCTCTGCCCACTTACTTAGCCTGTCTATGTCCCTTTGCAGGTTTTTTATGTCCTCCTCACTCACTACTTTCCATCCCATCTTTGTATCATCTGCAAACTTTGATATGTTACACTCGGTCCCCACCTCCAAATCGTTAATATAGATTGTAAAGAGTTGGGGACCCAGCACTGACCCCTGCGGAACACCACTAGTTACTGGTTGCCAATCTGAGAACGAACCATTTATCCCAACTCTCTGCTTTCTGTTAGAGAGCCAATCCTCCACCCACGCCAGAATATTACCCCCAATCCCGTAATTTTTTATCTTGAGCAATAATCTTTTGTGTGGCACCTTGTCAAATGCCTTTTGGAAGTCTAAATACACTACGTCCACTGGTTCCCCTTTATCCACCCTGTATGTTACTTCCTCAAAAAACTCAAGCAAATTTGTTAAACATGACTTCCCCTTCATGAAACCATGCTGAGTTTGCCTTATTAAATTATGTTTATCCAAATGTCCCGTTACTGTCTCCTTAATAATGGACTCTAACATTTTACCAACCACAGATGTTAGGCTGACAGGTCTATAGTTTCCAGCCTTCTGCCTACTACCCTTTTTAAATAAGGGTGTTACATTAGCAGTTTTCCAATCTGCCGGGACCTTTGCTGAGTCCAGTGAGTTTTGGAAAATTATTACCAATGCATCCACAATCCCTACCGCTACTTCCCTCAAGACCCTGGGATGCAAGCCATCAGGTCCAGGGGATTTATCCGCCTTGAGTCCCATTATTTTACCAAGTACCACTTCCTTAGTGATTTTAATTGTATTTAGTTCCTCTCCCCCTAGAGCCCCCTGTTTGTCCAGTGTTGGGATATTCTTAGTGTCCTCTACTGTAAAGACTGATACAAAATAATTGTTCAGTGTTTTTGCCATCTCCATGTTTCCCACCATTAATTTCCCGGTCTCATCCTCTAAGGGACCAACATTTACTTTAGCCACCCTTTTTCTTTTTATATAACTATAGAAACTTTTACTGTCTGTTTTTATATTTTTTGCTAATTTACTTTCATAATCTATCTTCCCTTTCTTAATCAATCTTTTTGTTATTTTTTGCTGTCTTTTAAAGACTTCCCAATCTTCCATCCTCCCACTAGATTTGGCTACCTTATATGCCCTTGTTTTTAGTCGGATACTATCCTTAATTACTTCACTTAGCCACGGATGGCTATCTTTTCTTTTACACCCTTTTTTCCTCAGTGGAATATATTTTTTTTGGAAGTTGTAAAATAACTCCTTAAATGTACACCACTGGTCATGTACCGTCTTACCCTTTAATCTATTTTCCCAGTCCACTCTAATTAATTCCGCTCTCATACCTTCATAGTCTCCTTTATTCAAGCTCAGCACGCTTGTTTGAGATCCAACCTTCTCACCCTCTAATTGAATATGGAACTCAACCATGTTATGGTCACTCATTCCAAGGGGATCCTTTACTAGGATCTACTAGGTGCTACTCCGGCTGCTGATCTGCTCCTCCGGCCCCTGATCTGTTCCTCCAGCCCCCGATCTGCTCCTCCGGCCCCTGATCTGCTCCTCCGGCCCCTGATCTGCTCCTCCGGCCCCTGATCTGTTCCTCCAGCCCCCGATATGTATCTCCGGCCCCCGATCTGCTCCTCCGGCCCCCGATCTGCTCCTCCAGCCCCTGATCATTCCCAAACCCCACCTGCACAATTTTCCGTCAGTTTCACTGATTACAGGCTACTGACGGGTGAAGCGGGGGTGGGGGAGGGTATCTACAGTGCAGCCTGTGTCGGAACAGTGAATGACTGACCACAACTTCAGGATTTCCGCTTTTATATATGTATGCGCTAAACCCTGACGTTGCGGTCAGTTCCAGAGGGGTAATGATGGCGAACAGTAACAATTCACCTTCAATACCCACCACAAATTCCAGGCTTGTTAAACATTGGACCTGCTCCCAGACAGTTTCCCCAATTCAGTTCCCAGCTCTGTGGGTTAAACACAATACTGTATTCAATTAAAATACAGAGAAAGGGAAATCAGTCACAGATAGTTTGACCCATTTAATGTTTAGGCGTTCTAGGGGTGAATCTCTTCCTTGAATAACAAGTAAATAAAAAATGCTCAATGCCGGTTTCACTGTTTAAATATTGTTAAAGTAAACCTGCAGTGTTAGAAACCAGGGGGCTGTTAACTAATGAAAGGGCCTCTGCTGTGATGTTATTTTGTAACAGATGTATGATGTAAATAGTACCTCTATCTGAATCAAACAGCTTTTCACTCATTAAACAGGACATTCACCTAACTGACCTTCCCAAGAGGAAGTTACTGGTACAGCTGTGCAGGTTCTAGGTGCAGCTATCTGCAGCAATTTACTTACTCCCAGTATTGCTCACTTGGACCCTGGTGAGGAATGTAGATTTCTGATCCATTTGAGCAAGTTTCATTGTTTGCCTTCAGCCATGTTGTATTAACTATTTCAAAACATCCATCATCCAGAGTGAGATTGCAGAGTGGATCTGGAAAATGGGGAATGTGTTTTAGAAATACATTTCATTGGGAAAGATGCCATCATTTCTAGTCGTATAATCAGGGCCACTGTTTCATTCTGACTGAATCAGTCCAATCCATTTTATCACACGGGTGAGGCTGTGGATGGGTCAGAACACAGAGGCACAGTCTGCACACTCCACTCACAGCACAGTCCAGCTCTGGTGCTCACTCTGCTTGTAATGGTAGATTTTATTTGACATATTATGTAATGCTACTAATTACTAGACCAGATTAAGGCATTAAAGTACACAGTTCCTTCAATGAGTCACGATTATCACAGAACTCCATCAATATAAAGAACATATTGAGCTGGGAGAATTTCCAGGGGGTCTCCTGGTTGTTCACTATTTCTTCAGCGGAAGATCCGAGCAAACCCCAGAGAATTGGAGTGAGCTCACTGTAACACATGACCCCATTTTAAGACAGACCCTATGGAACCTAAGCAGGGAGACAGAGGAAAGGGAAACAAGGATAAAAGCAAAAGATAGGAAGGAGAAAAACAAAAGTGGCAGTCAGAGAAATCAACGGTTTAAATCAAACGTGGCCACAGTAAATAATAATTCTAATAGGTCTAAGAGCGTTAAAAAAACAAGCCTGACGGATTTGTGTCTTAATGCGAGGAGCATTTGTAATAAGGTGGATGAATTGGCTGCGCAAATAGAGGTAAACGAATATGATTTGGTTGGGATTACGGAAACGTGGCTCAAGGATGGCCAAGACTGGGAACTCAACATCCAGGGGTATTCGATATTCAGGAAAGATAGGCAAAAAGGAAAGTGAGGAGGGGTAGCTTTACTGGTTAAAGAAGGGATTAATAAAATTGTAATGAAGGATATTAGCTCTGATGATGTGGAATCTGTATGGGTAGAATTGAGAAATACTAACGGGAAAAAAACATTAGTGGGAGTGGTATATAGACCTCCAAACAGTAAGGCGGAGGTTGGGGTTGGCATTAAAATGGAAATTAAAGAAGCGTGCAATAAGGGCACAGCAGTCATCATGGGTGACTTTAATCTACATATAGATTGGGCTAACCAAATTAGTAACAATACTGTGGAGGAGGAATTCCTGGAGTGTTTACGGGATGGTTTCCTGGACCAATATGTCGAGGAACCAACCAGAGATCAGGCCATCTTAGACTGGGTAATATGTAACGAGAAAGGATTAATTAGCAATCTTGTTGTACGAGGCCACTTGGGTCGGAGCGATCATAATATGATCGAATTCTTCATTAAGATGGAGAATGAAGTAGTTGACTCAGAAACTAGGGTCCTCAATTTAAATAAAGGAAACTACGATGGTCTGAGGAGCGAGTTGGGTAGGATTGATTGGGGAATGGCACTCAAAAGGTTGACGGCGGATAGGCAATGGCAAACATTCAAAGACCGAATGGATGAACTACAGAAGTTGTGATGCGCTATCAATTACTCAAAAGACTGAGGTTAAGCGAGTAACTAACAGGCTTTTATTAACAAGAGAATGAAGGTGTGCCTCGAGTGGTCGACCAGTCCAGAATACAGAGGGACTGTGGAGCAGTCACCTTTATACCTGGACTCGTGGGAGTAGTCAGCCGAGGCATGTACAGACATGTACACAGTGGAATACAAACACACACACAGGCAGGTATAACAGTGGTTTACCACATTCACCCCTTGTTTAAAAATGAGTCCGGTGGGGTGAAGTGTATTAAAAGTTTGTGTATTGGAGTCTCTCCGGAGGTCTTGTCTGCCGCTGTGATCGACGTGGCGATGGCAGGGGTAGTGAAGCTTCCGGTGTCAAGTCCCGCGTAACTGGGGCACTGGTGTGTAGTCCTCGTGGGTGTCGAGCGGGTCGCGGGGCCCAGGCGTGCCGTCTGCTGGGGTTGGATATTGGATCGTGGGGGGGGGTGGTAGTGGGTAGTGGGTTACTGGGGCCCCCGAGGGTGCGAGGTCTCTTATGGAGACTGTGTCCTCCCGCCCGTCCGGGTACGCAATGTAAGCATACTGGGGGTTGGCGTGGAGGAGGTCGACCCTCTCGACCAGGGGGTCCACTTTATGGGTCCTCACGTGTCTTCTCAGTAGGACCGGCCCTGGGGACGTCAGCCATGGCGGTAGCGATGTCCCCGATGTGGACTTCCTTGGGTAGACAAACATTTTCTCATGAGGGGTGGCGTTAGTGGCAGTGCAGAGCAGCGACCAAATAGAGTGGAGCGCATCGGGGAGCACATCCTGCCAGCGGGAGGTCGGAAGGCCCCTAGACTTTAAGGCTAGCAGGGCGGCCTTCCAAACTGTCGCATTCTCTCTTTCCACCTGTCCGTTCCCCCGGGGGTTGTAACTGGTGGTCCTGCTTGTGGCAATACCCCTAGCGAGCAGGTACTGACGGAGTTCATCGCTCATAAACGATGAGCCCCGGTCGCTATGGATATAGCTGGGGAAACCGAACAGGGTGAAGAGGTCGTTCAGACATTTAATGACCGTGGCACTGGTCATGTCCGGGCAGGGGATGGCGAACGGGAAACGGGAGTACTCATCAATAATGTTGAGGAAGTACACATTGCGGTCGGAGGAGGGGAGAGGCCCTTTAAAATCAACGCTCAGGCGCTCGAAGGGACGAGTGGCTTTTATCAGGTGAGCCCTGTCTGGTCTATAAAAGTGCGGTTTGCACTCAGCGCGGACTTGGCAGTTCCTGGTCATGGTCCTGACCTCCTCAATGGAGTAAGGCAGGCTGCGGGCCTTGATGAAGTGGAAGAACCTGGTGACCCCCGGGTGGCAGAGGTCATTGTGGAGGGCCCGCAGTCTATCGACCTGCGCGCTGGCGCAGGTGCCACGCGATAGAGCATCCGGGGGTTCATTGAGCTTCCTGGGCCGGTACAAGATCTCGTAATTGTAGGTGGAAAGTTCGATTCTCCACCTCAAGATCTTGTCGTTTTTGATTTTGCCCCTCTGCTTGTTGTTAAACATAAAAGCAACTGAACGCTGGTCAGTGAGCAGGGTAAATCGTTTTCCGGCCAGGTAGTGCCTCCAATGACGCACAGCCTCCACAATAGCCTGGGCCTCCTTCTCAACAGCGGAGTGTCTGGTCTCCGGGCCCTGGAGGGTTCGTGAAAAGAAGGCCACGGGTCTCCCCGCCTGATTAAGGGTAGCGGCCAGGGCAAAGTCGGACGCTTCGCTTTCCACCTGGAAGGGGATGGATTCGTCCACTGCGTGCATGGTGGCTTTGGCAATGTCTTCCTTGATACGGTGGAAGGCTAAGCGGGCCTCTGCCGTCAAGGGAAAAGAGGTGGACTCGATCAGAGGACGGGCCTTGTCCGCATAGTAGGGGACCCACTGGGCATAATAGGAGAAAAACCCTAGGCACCTCTTCAGGGCCTTGAGGCAGTGGGGCAGTGGGAGTTCCATAAAGGGACGCATCCGGTCGGGGTCGGGACTGATGACTCCGTGTTCCACAACACAACCAAGGATGGCGAGGCGGCTTGTGCGGAATATGCACTTCTCCTTGTTATACGTCAGGTTCAGGAGTTGGGCGGTGCAGAGGAATTTTTCGAGGTTTGCGTCATGGTCCTGCAAGTCATGGCCGCAGATGGTCACATTGTCCAGATATGGGAAAGTGGCCTGCAACGCAATTTGATCGACCATCCGGTCCATCTCCCTTTGGAAGACAGAGACCCCGTTGGTGATGCCAAAGGGAACCCTAAGGAAGCGATAGAGGCGGCCGTTTGCCTCAAAGGCAGTATACTGGCGGTCCTCAGGGCGGATAGGGAGCTGGTGGCACGCTGATTTCAGGTCAATGGTCGAGAAGACGCGGTACTGCGTGATCTGGTTGACCATATCAGCTATGCGGGGGAGTGGGTAAGCGTCCAGCAGGGTGTAGCGATTTATTGTCTGGCTGTAGTCGATGACCAGGCGCTGCTTCTCGCCGGTCTTAACGACCACAACCTGGGCTCGCCAGGGGCTGGTGCTGCCCTCAATAATCCCCTCCTTCAGGAGCCGCTCCACTTCGGTTTTAATGAAAACCCTGTCCCCGGCACTGTATCGCCTGCTCTTTGTGGCGATGGGCTTACAGTCGGGGGCGAGGTTAGCAAACAGTTGGGGGGGGGTGACTCTGAGTGTGGAGAGGTTGCACCTGGTGCGCGGCGGGCAATTTGGAAGCTGCTGGTTGCGGACTGTGAGTGGGGGGAGGGGTCCACCGTACGCCATCGTAACACTTTTAAGGTGGCACTGAAAATCTAACCCCAGTAGAACGGCAGCGCAGAGGTGGGGCAGGACCAGAAGTTTAAAATTATCATACACAGTCCCGTCTACTAAGAGTGTCACCACGCAGTAGCCGCCAATGTCCGCCGACTGGGACTCGGAGGCCATAGAAATCCGCTGGTGCGCAGGCAGGACTGGGAGAGAGCAACGCCGCACCGTGTCGGGGTGGATGAAGCTCTCTGTGCTCCCAGAGTCAAAAAGGCAGGTTGTTCCGTGACCATTTACCTTAATGTCCATTGTGGATGGGCCAGTTGGTGCGGTCTCGCTTGGTCCAGCGTAACGGAGGCCAGCGTAGGGGTCGGTGTGTCACTGCGGGTATCAGATGAGGCGGTGTTGGGGGCCTGCTGCGTCCCGGCTGGCGTCCAAGATGGCGGCATCCATGATCCCCATGCGGCTGGAGGCGTCCAAAATGGCTGCTGTTCCGGTGGTTCGCACATGGCTGGGGAGGCCCAAGATGGCGGCCCGCACGGCCCACACGCGGCGCTGCTGGGGTTCGGGGTGGCTTTGGCCCTGCAGACGCTGGTGCAGTGTCCCTTCTTCCCGCAGCCCGAGCAGATCGCATTTTTCGCCGGGCAGCGCGCTCTGGGGTGTTTGGCCTGACCACAGAAGTAGCATTTCTGGCCTTGGGACACTGCTGCGGTAGTTGGGCTGTTGCTGGGATGTGGCTGGGGTGGCACGGCACTATGAGACGGTCCTACCGTGTCCCAGGCTGTCGTTCCCCGCGGCGTCCACGGTGCAGAGGAGTAGGCATCCATGCCCCGGTAGGCTGCGTCCAATGATAGTGCGAGTTCAGAGGCCTTGTTGAGGTCGAGGTCACTCTGCTCCAACAGTCGCTGTCGGGTGTAATTGGACCTGTGGCCCACTACAAAAGCGTCTCGGATAAGTTCCTCTGTGTACGCGGCGGCCTTTACATCCTTACAATCACAGGCCCGGCCAAGCACAGACAGTGCCTGAAGGTATTCCTCGGTCGATTCCCCCGGTTGTTGTTTACGACTCCCCAGGAGGTGCCTGGCGTACACCTCATTCACTGGGCGCGTGTACTGGTCCTTGAGGAGCTTGAGAGCAGCCGTGTACAAGGTCGCGTCCTGGATGACCGAGTACGCTCGGTGGTTCACTTTGGAGGTCAGGACATCCAGTTTGTCCTCATCCGATTTGACCGTTGCAGCGGAGGCGATCAGGAATCTTTCAAAGCACTTAAGCCAGTGAGCAAACTTGGTGGATGCGTCCGCCTCCCGATGGTCTAAGTCCAGGCATGCTGGTGTGAGGATCTTCTCCATTATAAAAAAATCTTGTTAATAAAATTGATGCGCTATCAATTACTCAAAAGACTGAGGTTAAGCGAGTAACTAACAGGCTTTTATTAACAAGAGAATGAAGGTGTGCCTCGAGTGGTCGACCAGTCCAGAATACAGAGGGACTGTGGAGCAGTCACCTTTATACCTGGACTCATGGGAGGAGTCAGCCGAGGCATGTACAGACATGTACACAGTGGAATGCAAACACACACACAGGCAGGTATAACTGGTTTACCACAAGTTGTTCATCCCTGTTTGGCATAAAAATAAAACAAAAAGGTGACTCAATCGTGGCTAACAAGGGAAATTAGGGATAGCATAAGATCCAAGGAGAGGACATACAAATTGGCCAGAAAAAGCAATAATCCTGAGGGTTGGGAGCAGTTTAGGATTCAACAAAGGAGGACAAAGGGATTAATTAAGAAACGGAAAATAGAATATGAGAGTAACCTTGCAGGGAACATAAAAACTGACTGTAAAAGCTTTTATAGATATGTAAGGAGAAAAAGATTGGTGAAGTCAAGCGTAGGTCCCTTGCAGTCAGAATCAGGGGAATTTATAATGCGGAGCAAAGAAATGGCAGACCAACTAAATTCATACTTTGTTTCTGTCTTCACAAAGGAGGACACAAATAACCTCCCAGAAATACCACGGAACATAGGGTCTGATGAAAGGGTGGAACTGAAAGAAATCAGTATTTGTAAGGAAATGGTGTTAGGAAAATTGATGGGGCTGAAGGCCGATAAATCCCCAGGGCCTGATAATCTACATCCCAGGGTACTTAAGGAAGTGGCCCTAGAAATAGTAGATGCATTGCTGGTCATCTTTCAGAACTCGATAGACTCTGGAACAGTACCCATGGATTGGAGGGTAGCTAATGTTACCCCACTATTCAAAAAAGGTGGCAGAGAAAAAGCGGGGAATTATAGACCGGTAAGCCTGACATCGGTAGTGGGGAAAATGCTAGAGTCCATTATAAAAGATGTAATAGCAGGGCACTTGGAAAGCAGTGACAGGATCGGACAAAGTCAACATGGATTTACAAAAGGTAAATCATGCTTGACTAATCTACTGGAATTTTTTGAGGATGTAACTGGTAAAATAGATAAGGGAGAACCAGTGGATGTGGTGTATTTGGACTTTCAGAACGCTTTCGATAAGGTCCCGCATAAGAGGTTAGCGTGCAAAATTAAGGCACATGGGATTGGGGGCAAGGTATTGACTTGGATAGAGAACTGGTTGGCGGACAGAAAGCAAAGAGTTGGAATAAACGGGTCGTTTTCCGAGTGGCAGGCAGTGACTAGTGGGGTACGGCAAGGATCGGTCCTAGGACCCCAGCTGTTCACAATATATATTAATGATCTGGACGAGGGAATTGGATGTAATATCTCCAAATTTGCAGACGACACAAAGCTGGGTGGGAGGGTATGCTGTGAAGAGGATGTCGTGAAACTCCAGTACGATTTGGACAGGTTGGGTGATTGGGCAGAAACATGGCAAATGCACTATAATGTGAATAAATGTGAGGTTATCCACTTTGGTGGCAAAAACAGGAAGGCAGATTATTATTTGAATGGCAATAGATTGGGAGAAGGGGAAGTGCAAAGAGACCTGGGTGTTCTTGTGCACCAGTCGCTGAAGGTAAGCATGCAGGTGCAGCAGGCGGTTAAGAAGGCAAATGGTATGTTGGCCTTCGTAGCAAGAGGGTTCGAGTACAAGAACAAGGATGTCTTGCTGCAGTTGTACAGGGCCTTGGTGAGACCGCACCTTGAGTATTGTGTGCAGTTTTGGTCACCTTACCTGAGGAAGGACGTTCTTGCCATGGAGGGAGTGCAGCAAAGATTCACCAGGCTGATACCTGGGATGGCAGGAATGACGTACGAGGAGAGATTGTGTCAATTGGGCTTATACTCACTGGAGTTTAGAAGGTTGAGAGGGGATCTCATCGAAACCTATAAAATTCTGTCAGGTCTGGACAGACTAGATGCAGAAAGGATGTTTCTGATGGCCGGGGAGTCCAGAACCAGGGGTCATAGTATAAGGATAAGTGGTAAGCCATTTAGGACTGAAATGAGGAGGAATTTCTTCACCCAGAGAGTGGTGAACCTGTGGAATTCCCTGCCACAGAGGGCAGTGGAGGCCAGTTCATTAAATATATTCAAGAAAGAGTTGGATATATTTCTTGAGGCTAAAGGGATCAAGGGATATGGGGAGAAGGCAGGGACAGGGTACTGAATTTGGATGATCAGCCATGATCTCATTGAATGGCGGAGCAGGCTCAAAGGGCCAAATGACCTACTCCTGCTCCTATCTTCTATGTTTCTATGAAATACATGACCTGCTCATGGCACAGAACCCTTTGGTATCACATGACCTGATGGTAACCCATGACCCCGTGGTAACCCATGACCCTACCCTATTTGACCAATTCTGTAATGCTACTGATCACTAGATCAGATTAAGGCATTAAAGTACACAGTTCCTTCAATGAATCATGATTATCACAGAACCCCATCAATATAACAAACAAATTAGGCAAATGAGTAGAGTTTTCCCCACAGTTGTGCATTGTATACGACAGATCTGATTGGTCTGTGCTAACCATGTGATTGTTAATATATTATTGCTCACACTGTAAGCAGGAACCAATCATTGAGCTCCCAGCCCAACTATCGCCCTGGGGCCAAACCCCTGCCTCCCTGCTCCCTCCAATCATGAGCCCAGGCCACAGGCTCCCTGTTCCACTCCAAATCAGGCCCCTGCCCCCAATCCCTCTCACAGATATTCAGATGCCACATTGTTACATTTTCAGGCTTTTCTAAACTGACTGCATGTTAGCACGCGCATCTTAGATCATCCTGATGGGCAAATCCCAACTCCCAAAATTTTCAAAAGTGCCTATCCTTACCTTGAGATCTAGGGAAGCTTTCAGAAATGGAGCCAGGAAATGACTAGCAAGCCCTATCTGGTAATTACTTCTGGTTACTGCTCATATCCATTACCTCTATAAGATCTCTCTCCAGGCTTCAAAAATGGTAAAGCATCACATCAGGCCTTGTAATAAAGAAAGAATGAGAAAAGATTCCTGGACAAACACAGAGGTACACAGACAAGAGAAAATGTGTGAGACACAAACACAGAAAATGAGAGATAAAAAGATGGCAGGGATTAAATTGGGCCGCCTGGTGCCTGTTTCTCAGGTGCTACGAGGCGTCATAATATTCCAAAATGGCGGGCAGGAAGTGTGAGCACTCTTCTGATCAGAAGTGCGCCTCCCACAATATCAGGTGAGGACAAACAGGTGACGTCCTTTACCCACACCTGAAGCAGGCATTAGGACATTTGTAAAAGCAAATAAGGGAAGTAACACCTGCTTCAGGTCCTTCTGCAACACTGGTTTGCCATAATGGCTGCCTCAGGGAAAACCAGCTCTAAACATCCCGTAAGTCAAAAAACAGACATACCACAATTGCAGTCGCTCCTGTTCCCGAGATCTCCAACATCCAGACCATGGCCCTGACCTCTAATCTTCCTGCTGGGCCCCAGCCTCATTGCCAGACACCCATGAGCCAATATCCCACCCTCCGGACCTCTCGATCCCCGCTGCACACTTCAGGCCCCTGATGACCAACGATGCACCACATACATACTTACCTGTGGGCCGCTGCACAGGCTTCATGATGATGAGGTTTGAGGCTCAATATTTGTGTGTGGGGTGTTAACACTGGGCAAGGTGCACAAAAATGGAAAATGGGCACGCCCAAATTTAACCCCTGGAATTAAACGAGTGCAAGAAAAACAGAAAGCCTGAGGTTGAAATTTCGCCTACGAAGGCGGGTCTGGTGTGGCCGGGGTCGGTGGCAGGGTGCGACCCAGCTGCTGGCTCCAGCCCACTCTGTGAAATGAATTTTATGCTGATTGGGCTAGTTAAGCCGGCCCTGCGCATTTGCTGGCCAATTGAAGGAAGCGGGTTTGATGGCGCTTCATCAACCGGCTTCCTTAAAGGGACCATGCACAAATTGATTTTGACAATTGTGCTGTCAGTGTTCTGCAGCATTGAGGTGGTGCAACCACTGACAAGCACTGCACAAAGATGTACAGCTGCACCCAGGCTCTCCCATGACTCCATCCATATACCTGTGGAGGGAGTCACAGCAGGCAGGGAGGTCCTCCTCCCTTCCCATGGGTGGAAGAGACCTCTACAGGAGACCAACTCAGCCTTGTTGCACATTGTACAGGAGGACACAAGCAGTGTTCTGGTCAGGAGGACCAGGCTGCAGTGGCACAAATCTTTCAATGATCTCAGTAGATCATGAAAAGTTACTGCAAAGCCACACTCAACCTCATCCTGCATATAAGGTAGCCAAATCTAGTGGGAGGATAGAGGATTGGGAAAACTTTAAAAGACAGCAAAAAATAACAAAAAGATTGATTAAGAAAGGGAAGATAGATTATGAAAGTAAATTTGCAAAAAATATAAAAACAGTAAGAGTTTTTATAGTTATATAAAAAGAAAAAGGGTGGCTAAAGTAAATGTTGGTCCCTTAGAGGATGAGACCGGGAAATTAATGGTGGGAAATATGGAGATGGCAAAAACACTGAATGAATATTTTATATCAGTCTTTACAGTAGAAGACACTAAGAATATCCCAACACTGGACAAACAGGGGGCTAAAGGGGGGGAGGAGCTAAACACGATCAAAATCACTAAGGAAGTGGTACTCGGTAAAATAATGGGAGTCAAGGCGGATAAATCACCTGGACCTGATGGCTTACATCCTAGGGTCTTGAGGGAAGTGGCGGTAGGGATTGCGGATGCATTGGTAATAATTTTCCAAAACTCCCTGGACTCGGCAAAGGTCCCGGCAGACTGGAAAACTGCTAATGTAACACCCTTATTGAAAAAGGGCAGTAGACAGAAGGCTGGAAACTATAGACCGGTTAGCCTAACATCTGTGGTAGGTAAAATTTTGGAGTCCATTATTAAGGAGACAGTAACAGGACATTTGGATAATCATAAGTTAATAGGACAAAGTCAGCATGGTTTTATGAAGGGGAAGTCATGTTTGACAACTTTGCTGGAGTTCTTTGAGGAAGTAACATATAGGGTGGATAAAGGGGAACCAGTGGACGTAGTGTATTTAGACTTCCAAAAGGCATTTGACAAGGTGCCACACAAAAGATTATTGCTTAAGATAAAAAATCACGGGATTGGGGGTAATATTCTGGCATGGATAGAGGATTGGCTATCTAACAGAAGGCAGAGAGTTGGGATAAATGGTTCATTCTCAGACTGGCAATCAGTAACTAGTGGTGTTCCGCAGGGGTCAGTGCTGGGTCCCCAACTCTTTACAACCTATATTAACGATTTGGAGGAGGGGACCGAGTGTAACATATCAAAGTTTGCAGATGATACTAAGATGGGAGGGAAAGTAGTGAGTGAGGAGGACATAAAAAACCTGCAAGGGGACATAGATAGGCTAAGTAAGTGGGCAGAGATTTGGCAGATGGAATACAATACTGGAAAGTGTGAGGTTATGCACTTTGGCAGGAAAAATCATAGAGCAAGTTATTATCTTAATGGCAAGAAACTGGAAAGTACTGAAGTACAAAGGGATCTGGGGGTCCTGGTGTACGAAACTCAACAGGTTAGTATGCAGGTGCAGCAAGTGATTAAGAAGGCCAATGGAATGTTGGCTTTCATTGCTAGGGGGATAGAATATAAAAATAGGGAGGTATTGCTTCAGCTGTACAAGGTATTGGTGAGACCGCACCTGGAATACTGCGTACAGTTTTGGTGTCCATACTTAAGAAAGGACATACTTGCTCTCGAGTCAGTACAAAGAAGGTTCACTCGGTTAATCCCGGGGATGAGGGGATGGACATATGAGGAGAGGTTGAGTAGATTGGGACTCTACTCATTGGAGTTCAGAAGAATGAGAGGCAATCTTATTGAAACATATAAGATTGTGAAGGGGTTGGATCGGGTGGATGCGGGGAGGATGTTCCCGATGATGGGTAAAACTAGAACTAGGGGGCATAGTGTTAAGTCTGTGAGTTGTTCAAGTAATTAATACTCAGACTTAATCAGTAACAATAAAACAGGTCTTTACTGGTTGGAGGTAGGGACTATACTGAATACAAGATTACTGCACAGTGCTTATATACCGGTGTGTTCACCCCCGGTATTACGTTTACAGCAGCCTGAGAAAGTAGTACATCTCTTAAGGTGGAACAGGCTTAAGCTCTCTTAAGGTGGAACAGGTTACATACACAACACTCCTCCCTTCTTAGCTTTATAGTCATCCCCCCCATTTAACATAACGTAATAACATATATACATATATAACTTCATGTTTAACGTAACATATCACAGATTCAGTCTCTGCGGAAAACAGTTCACAGATTCAATCTCTGTGGTGCAGTCGGTTCACGTTACTCATTCAATAGTCCTTTCATGGATTTAACAGCTTGAACTTCCGAACTGATTTGGCTCCGTTCGGAGGGACCACGTGTGTGATCTGGTAGAGGTGATAATGGTTCAGATGGGTCATCTTCTGTTTTTACTTTTCCTTTTCTGCTTCTTGGAGACTCTCTGGGCTCCATTGTCAGCTGCCACAGCTGCCAGCTGCATGCGCAGTTCCTCCTTCTCTTCCTCCTTTTTTCGTAGTAGAGCCACCTTCTCCCGATGTTCCATAGACTTTCGGTGCTCCTCCATGATTTCTGTATGGTGGGAGTCGAAGTTACAAGTTGGGCAGGACAGGACATAGTAATATTCGGAGTCGTCCGACAGGTCAGCGAGAGGGTCGTCTATTTCCTCCATACCCAGCTGGACGTTAGCCAGCTCTTGTTCCAAATCCAGACATCTTTCCTGAAGAGACTTCTTCATGTGTACCTCTGCATCCAGCTTTTTCTGGGCTTTCAGCAAGTCGTTTACTAGTGACCTCATTTGTGATTTTAATACTTCAACTTCCTTTGGAGATTGATTGATCGGACTATGCAATCCTTCTACCGGAGCAGCTGTTTCAGCGGTCTGTTGTTCTACATTGACGTGAGTCAGCGTACTTTTGGCATCCAATGGCTGCTCTGTTGCAGTCGTTTCAGTCTGTGTCATCACATCAGCCATCTCAATGACTTTTGAGAGCTCCGAACCCTTTTCCTTTGAAGATCGCAGCTCGTGTTCAAGTTTTTCCCATTTCAGAGTCTTGTCCCTCAGCATATGAAGGAGTTGGCTGACCGTTAACTCTTCTGACACTAGATTATGGCACGCACCTTCAGAACCTGAATCAGCTTTGATTCATTCGGCCTCCTCGCGCAGATGGTTGGTGTGCTCCTGCTCCATTTTCTCCATCAGTTGCTTCTGTTGCCTTTCCAGATTCTCCCACTCTGTAACAAAGAACTTTTTTATTTCATTCATCTCTTGCTCAAAACGGCGAATCATTTGTTCTAATTGCTGTTGTAGTTTGAAATGAAGTTGAGTTCGAGCCCAGTGTCCCTCAAAAATGTGCATATCAGTAGACTTGACAGACTCAGAATTCTCTGTTAAACTATGTTGTTGTTGCTCAGTGGAATTCTGTGCTGAAACTTTGTCTTTTGCACATGGGTTGGTCTTACCATCATCAGTTCTAGAGTCTGGGCTGATTATCTGCACCGAGTTCTCACTCTTTATGGCTTTTAGCGAATGCCAGTCCATATTTATGTTTCTAAACCACTCCCGGCCTAGTAGTGGTGGACCTCCCTCCGGTAGCACATATAAGTCCATTATTTGACTTCCTTTGCCCTTGTTGGCCACTGCAACCTTTATTGTCCCAATGGGGTACACTCTTTGCCCCGTGTAGGTTGTCAATATAATCTCCGTATCCTGTAGGGGAATATGTTGGAATAACCTTCTGTAATCTTTCTTATTCATGACCGACAATGCCGATCCAGTGTCCAATTCCATTTTTACTTGGACTCCTTCTATCTGAAGAGTAACCCAAATTGTCTGGAGGTCTGCACCCTTACCAACGTTGAGTACCCTTAAGCTAGCCAGTTCAATACTGCTTAAGCCAGCCAGTTTATTACTGCTAGCGTCTGAATCGGACTCCTGTTCGGCCACCTTGTGTACTTTTGCGTATTTTCCTTGCGGTGACTTCTTGTTGCTGGTCTTCTTCCCTGACCTGCATACTCTAGCTATATGTCCAAGCCTACCACAAGTTCTACATTCTTGGTTTTTAAACCAACACTGGTTCTGATCATGCGTTGTCTTTCCACAACGATAACATTTGCCAGAACTCACACCCAATTTGTGTGCACTGAGCTCCGGTGACCGTAGCTGCATTACTGCCGTGCCTCTCGCTGCGGCTTCGTGTGCTGCTGCCATAGTGACCGCCTTCTCAAGCGTCAGCTCATTCTCCTCGAGCAGTCGCTTTTGTGTATCCTGTTTAAATAAACCACACACAAATTTGTCTCGTAGTGCATCTGTCAGTCCCGTTCCAAACTGGCAATATTTCGCTAATTTACGCAATTCCAGCAAATATTCAGCATTGCTTTCATGCTGTAGCTGCCTTCTGTCATAAAATTTAAATCGCTCCGCTAGCATCAGCGGCGTGGGGTTTAGATGATCTTTCAGGACAGTAACAATCTCATCGAACGTCTTATCCGCCGGTTCATCTGGTGATAACAGGTGTTTCAATTGCCCGTATGTCTTCGCACCCATTAAATTTAATAATGTTAGTGCTTTATCAGCCTCACGAATTTTATTGGCCTTACAATAATTTTTAACTCGTTCAACATATATGGCCCAATCTTCGATGTCACTATCAAAGTTGCTAATATTCCCGTGTTTAGGCATTGTAGTACTTTATCAGATTTGCAATTTCTCAGATTTTTTTTTTTTACTGCTATCCAAGATGGCGGCTTCCCGCTCTTGCCGTCGTCCTCTGCCCACAAAATGGCGGTTTTCCCACGCTTGGCGGTCTTCACCCGTCCCCTGACGCTGTCTCCCTTCAGCCCCCGAGTGCGGCCCTTATCTCCGCCGCGATCGATGGCCCGCGCTTTTCACCGCGGCTCTCGCGCCTTCAGTGTCTGCCGACGCTGCGCCTTTCAGCCCGAGTGCGGCCCTTATCAGGGATTGCGATCGATGGCCCTTCTACCTCTGACTTCCCCCAGCCCTGTCTTTGCAGCCAACGCTGCTTGGCTTACCCACCACCGAGGTTGAAAAAGAAGCTGCAGGATGTCTTCTGTCCTCCAGTTTTCAGTCGCTGATGGAGGCTTCAGGGTCCTAATGCCTGTCGCTTCCAGTGGGGTGGTGAGATTTGAAACCTCTCTTCAACGTCCTGTCTGTGGACGAAGCCGCCGTGGAATAACTGCCGCAGGGTAAGAACCTGACTCGTCGCCAGTGTTAAGTCTGTGAGTTGTTCAAGTAATTAATACTCAGACTTAATCAGTAACAATAAAACAGGTCTTTACTGGTTGGAGGTAGGGACTACACTGAATACAAGATTACTGCACAGTGCTTATATACCGGTGTGTTCACCCCCGGTATTACGTCTACAGCAGCCTGAGAAAGTAGTACATCTCTTAAGGTGGAACAGGCTTAAGCTCTCTTAAGGTGGAACAGGTTACATACACAACACATAGTCTTAGAATAAGGGGCTGCTCTTTCAAAACTGAGATGAGGAGGAACTTCTTCACTCAGAGGGTGGTAGGTCCATGGAATATGCTGCCCCAAAAAGCTGTAGAAGCTACATCATTACATAAATTTAAAAGAGAAATAGACAGTTTCCTGGAAGTAAAGGGAATTAAGGGTTACGGGGAGCGGGCAGGAATTTGGACATGAGTCTAGGTTCGGATCGGTCATGGCCCTGTGGGTAGCGGAGCGGGCCCAGGGGCCATGTAGCCTGATCCTGCTCCTATTTCGTGTGTCTAATTCTGTTAGATTCAGGAGATGGTTCTGTGATAATGGATTGGCGGTTAGGATCAGATCAGCCATGATCTTATTGAATGGCAGAGCAGGCTCGAGGGGCCGATTGGCCTACTCCTGCTCCTATTTCTTATGTTCTTATGTTCTTATGTTCTGCTGTGCCTCTCATCACATCCCCATCACTCTGCCTTCCCAACACTACTCCTGAACATCCTTATGCACACCAACTTACCTTGATCCTCCACCCATCCCTCTCTATCTGCATTATCACTTCCCTATCTCATTAGCCATCCCTCACACTCACCTTCATCTTAGTCCAATCATACCAACTAACAATACACAAGGGTAGCCACTTGGGTGTTTTAGCCAATGTTCATGTGAAGTTACTGTTAATGTGCTGTCAAACATTAAAATAATTATTTTCAACACTTTGCTTTCTTAGACAGATTTGTGTGCACCTTTGGAAGTGGCTTAGTGAGTTGCAGTGAATGATGAGACATAACGGTACCCCCCGCAATAGCAATGAGTGTGAAAGGAATGGCTTGGTCATTGTAGGGATGCTTTATGGTGTTGGTATGGGGTGGTGTCAACCTGGCGCATCATGTGGCAGCCAGGGTGTACAGCATCAAGTGAAGTAAATCTGGCCATGGTGAGGCCATCTCTGGCATCCCGGACAGCAATATGGGTGGGTGCTGATGCCCTCTGTCCTGTGCAACATCAGGTGATTGCGGGGAAGTTTGGTGTTGATGTTCAAGCTGCTGGTGTGCCTGGTGCTGCTGGTGTTGGGGCTGACCGTGTTGGGAACCTGAGGACCAAGGTGAGATTTTTCAAGGGCACCGAAGCTGGTATAATAGATGGCAGGTGAGGTTGAGATGACAATGCGATCTGTCAATGGTGAGAGAGGTTGTTCCAATTGGGTGACACTGGATAGAGAGTTTACTCCAAACACTTACTAGCTGCATAAAGATCAATCTGTCTTCCAAATGCCGTAAGCTTCAGCTTCTAACTTTGAAAGTGAGCGGCTATGAAATGGAAAATTTAAAGACCATTTGCAGCTGTCAAGTTAGTAAATCATCCCATGCTGACACAACACCCGACCTCCTTACCTGACGTGATCCCGAGCAGTCGAGAAATCATTGGCGAACTCTTAAAATCTAAAGGTGAGCTTAAAATATGATTTAATTGCCTCTTAACAATCCAGCTGATCTAAATTGCCTCCCCTGCCTCTTGGTGTCAGGTTTGTTCAATGCTGACAGACCGACATCTGGGAGACTAGCGTGGAGGCGGGTTGACAGCGGGTTCCCTAACCGCTATCAAAAAAACATTCCCAGCTGACCCGCCCCCAAACGCGTCCACTGATCCCCACCCCCGAAAAATTTCCCCCTGAGAGAGCAGAAGAGAAAGAATTTGAGAATATTTTGCCAGCAGAATATATTGCCACCAGGTGGACTTCCACTATCCTAATATAGGTTGAGATAGTAAAAGTGTAAAGGGCAGAGAGGGGAAGAATTTCTGAAGTGTGTTCAGGAGAATTTTCTTGATCAGTATGTTTCCGGCCCAACAAGAAAGGAAACATTGCTGGATTTGGTTCTGTAATGTATACACCTTTAAGGGGGGAACTATCTTTTATAGCTCATGTATACTGCAGTACCAGCATATAACACTGAGTAGTAATCTGTACAGATCAGTTCTAGTGTGAGCCACGTTGAGTAAACACCTGTTGTACCGTTCTCCTGCAGTCTGTGTCTTATTATACACAGACACAACATTGGCGACAAGGCAAGTTCGAACCTACCTGCAACTCTGCATCACCTCCCGGGGATTCGTTCCTGGAGATCAGTGGATTGGAGGTCAAGGCCAGAGACACGGGCGTCGACCACGGGCAACCGCCCAGTCATCCAGCAGAGACTCGAGAATTGCGGGGGAGGCTGTCGAGAACCAGGCTTGGCTTTCCAGTCAAGGTGGTCCAGCGAAACGGGCTGGCAACAGGTAGTGCGCAGACCCTTCCCGGACAGCGGCGGGCTACAACCCGACCGAGCGGCACAGAAAAGGGCCGAGCAGCGTCGACGGGGGAGAGAGAGAGAGGGCAGAGCATATAGGGCGCAGCCGGTGTTCAGGGGCCGAGCAGCATCGAAGAGAGGGAGAGAGAGACGTGCAGAAACCCGCGAGGCGCCGCCATTGCCACGAGGACCGCCGAGAGCGGCGTTGGCAGCAGCGCAGGAGAAGCGCACAAAACCTACAGGGCGCCTCCATTGCCATGAGAACCGCCGGGAGCGGCGTTGGCAGCAGCGCAGGAGAAGCGCGCAAAACCTACAGGGCGCCGCCATTGCCACGAGAACCGCCGGGAGCGGCGTTGGCAGCAGCGGGGGAGGAAGGAAAGCGCGGGAGACGCCATTTTAAGCCATTGGGAGACACCATTTTAAACCACACCCAAAATGCCGAAGAGTGGCAGTATCACCGCATTTGACAATGAAGTCGAAGATTGGACTACATATGTCGAACGAATAGAGGTATACGGCAAGGCAAATGAGGTGTCAGATGACAAGAAAGTGTCGGTATTGTTAAATTTAATGGGTGCTGTTAAGTATGTGTATTGTATTGAACAATTAACACAAAGACTTAAACGTATAACTCAAACAGGTCTTTACTGGTTGGAGGTAGGGACTACACATAGGTCTTTACTTCATGCCCACAGGCGGGAACTGAGGGGGATCAGTACCCACAGTACTATTTATACCCCTATGGCCAGGAGTGGTACTGCGTATCACTACGCCCAACAAGTAGTGCAGTCCTGTCCATAGGTTCAAAGTAGCACACATATTACATACACAACATTCCTCCCTTCCTAGCTTTACAGTCATCTCCCCATTTAACATAACGTAATAACATATATACATATATAACTTCAGGTTTACATAACAGAATAACATAGATACATAGATAACTTCATGTCAAAACAGATCACAGATTCAGTCTCTGCGGAAAACAGTTCACAGATTCAATCTCTGTGGTGGAGTCGGTTCACGTTGCTGGAGTGACTCATTCAATAGTCCTTCCATGGATTTAACAGTTTGAACTTCCGAACTGAATTGGCTCCGTTCGGAGGGACCACGTGTGTGATCTGGTAGAGGTAATAATGGTTCAGATGGGTCATCTTCTGTTTCGACTTTTCCTTTTCTGCTTCTTGGAGACTCTCTGGGCTCCACTGTCAGCTGCCAGCTGCATGCGCAGTTCCTCCTTCTCTCCCTCCTTTTTCCGTAGTAGAGCCACCTTCTCCCGATGTTCTGTAGACTTTCGGTGCTCCTCCATGATTTCTGTATGGTGGGAGTCGAAGTTACAAGTTGGGCAGGACAGGACATAGTAATATTCGGTGTCGTCCTGATCTAGGCCAGCGAGAGGGTCTTCTATTTCCTCCATACCCAGCTGGGCGTTAGCCAGCTTTTGTTCCAAGTCCAGACATCTTTCCTGAAGAGACTTCTTCATGCGTACCTCTTCATCCAGCTTTTTCTGGGCTTTCAGCAAGTCGTTTACTAATGACCTCATTTGAGATTTTACTACTTCAACTTCTTTTGGAGATTGATTGATCGGACTATTCAATCCCTCTACCGGAGCAGCTGTTTCAGCGGTCTGTTGTTCTACGTTGACGTGAGTCAGCGTACTTTTGGCATCCAAGGGCTGCTCTGTTGCAGTCATCTCAGTCTGTGTTGCCACCTCAGCTCTTCCAATAACCTTTGATAGCTCCGAACCCCTTTCCTTTGAATATTGAAGTTCATGTTCAAGTTTTTCCCATTTCAGAGTCCTGTCCTTCAGCATATGCAGGAGTTGGCTGACCGTTAACTCCTCTGACATCAGACGTTTTGTGTGCTCCTGCTCCATTTTCTCCATCAGCTGCTTCTGTTGTCTTTCCAGATTCTCCAACTCTATATCAAAGAACTCTTTCGTTGCATTCAACTCTTGCTCACAACGGCGAAGCATTTGTTCTAATTGCTGTTGTAGTTTGAAATGGAGTTGAGTTCGAGCCCGGTGTCCCTCAGAAATGGGCACATCAGTAGACTTGCCAGACTCAGAATCCACAGTTAAACTATGTTGTTGTTGCTCAGTGGAATTCTGTGCTGAAACTTTGTCTTTTGCACCTGAGTTGGGCTTACCATCATCCGTTCCAGAGTCTGGGCCGACTATCTTCACCGAGTTCTCACTCGTTATTGTTTGTAGGAAATGCCAGTCCATATTCATTTTCCTAATCCACTCCCATCCTAGTAGTGGAGAACCTCCTTCAGATATCACATATAAGTCCATTATTTGACTGTCTTCGCCCTTGTGGACCACTGCAACCTCTATTTTCCCGATGGGGTACACTCTTTGCCCCGTGTATGTTGTAAGATTCGCAATTTTCAGCAAAAATCCGCAAGAAAACTGGATAAAATAAGACTGTTTATTGACCAAAGTAAGCTTGCACAGAAAAACCTTTGATAAAAGGGCATACAAAATGGCCGCCAGGCCCCGTGATCAGTTTATGAACCATTTTATTTCTGTTACTGCAAGCCAGACAGGCTTGTGGATTGAAGACAGTGAGCCCACGAAAGCCAGTCTCTGGGAACCGAAACTCAGAGCAACAGCATACATATTCAATGGATTATAAGTACAGGATGGGGCCCATCAAGATATGGGCGGACAATGTAAAAACACTTATACCCATTTATCGTACAAAGGAAAAACCGTTTAGCAGCCATCAAGGAAAATGTCCGGACCGATCAATATGCGAACCGAGCCACGGTGACAATGCAAAAGACATTGAAAGACATTATCGGCCAGGAAGGCCAGTTTAAGTTATCACCGGCTCCGTTACAAGACAAAGCGCCCCTGCAGAGATTTCTGCCCGCCAAAATTAATACAAAGACAGGACTATGATTTGGCGGGAGATAAGACTGTCCCAAAAGAGTATAACTATGGATTGAAAGTCCATCTAAGTTACTTCGGACTTCGGGTTACTTGAACAACTTCTTCTTCACTGCCACGGCTTCTTGTTGGGCGATTTCAGGCTTCCATTTCTTCAAGAACTTTCTTCTACGAGGAACGAACGAAGGGCGGACGGTGCCCGGATCGGCGCCTCTTCCACTTCGGCAGATCGATGAAAACGTTTTCGTCTTTTTAAAGACGGACGGTTTCGGTAAAAGGACAACGTGGTCGGTGTTCAGCCAAACAAGGCTCGGCCACGACGAGAAGACGACGAGGGTGGCCCGGGTACTGGGGTCGGGAGATCATCGACGACCCAGGCCGACGGAGAAGAAACCCTCTGGAGGACTGGCGATCTAGGCCACAAGATTCTCCCAAGTGCATAGCCTGCATCTGGGTCTGCTCCATGAACCCAAATCGACTCAGTGGATCTCAACCTTAACGAGCGCTCATCGAGGCTCGGTCTACCCCACCGCCTCGAGGGAGGAGAGAATATCGACTGCGCCAGAAGTTTCCAAATCCACGTGACGACGGAAAGCGGTGCCAAAAAGGCTGCGAACCCCCTTTCTCGCGATTTCGAGAGTGGTGAGCATGATCCCAAGTTCCCCAGGTCGAAACTTAGTTTAGGTATAGGGGAGGGAGTTAAGGGAAATCGTAATGTGTTTCCCCTTTTACGATGTGCCGTGTGTTCCCCATTTCCATAGAGTCAAGTTCATAAATTTGTGCATGATTGTAGTAACTTTAATCTGTGCCTATGACATGTATTTTGTAATGCTTCAAACTGTTTAAAAATAAAAGCATCCATTTCGTGCTATTCAACCTGGTCTATTGAGTTCTTTCTCTGCACTACTGTTCTCTGCACCTAAGTCCAAGGTCTAGAACCGTAGGGGGAGTGGGTCGAACCACTCAAGGGTAATTATTGCACGAAGCCTGGCAGGAGACCAGAAAGAGCAAGAGAAACCCCCTACAGAAATGGTGACCGCGGCAGGACCTTGGCAGCAGGAAAGTAGTGTGTTAGATCAAGATCTGAATAAACGAAATGTGATGGATGAAAGAATAGCAGATTATGTTTTCGGAAAAGTCAACCTCACAAAACAATGGATATCTGATCTACTAAGGGATAGGCGCCCGCTAGACGCAGCCATCAAGTGGACAGCGGGTAGAGAGCATAAGAAATCTGTAGAAAAGGCGGTCTGGCTGATGTGCTACAAGAAGCAAGTCCAGCTTTTGGACCAGGTAGTTGCAGCACAGACAGTCCAGATCAACGGCTTGCTTAAAGGCGTAGAGGAAAAGGTTGCGGGAGGTCAAAAACTGATTGAATCGCTTGACGCGCTGAACCAGGAACGCCGCTCTGTAATTCGCTGCCACGAAACCCGGGTAGAATATTGAAAATGTCAGGTCGTTGAGGCCAAGGCCAGTGCAGGTAGAATGAGAGAGAGGTGTTCCCGTCTAGCCAAACAAGTAGATGCCCAAGAGGAAAAGCTCCTGGGAGCCAGGGCAGCATATAAGATGGCCATGGAGGATAGATCTGAGAACACCGACCACAGCACTTGCCGCCGGGAGATAGAGGACCTGAGAAAGGCCCTAGCGAAGGCAAACGGGTTGGTGTGTCTCATAAATCCACCAGCGAGTCAGCTGTTGCTAGCCAAGGAATCCAAAAGACCGATTCCACAAGAGGCAGTTGGGGTACCAACCCCCGAACCTTCTGCGCCTCCTGCCTATGAGGAGTCTTGGACTCCGGGACAGGAGACGGAGACGGTAGAGGAAGAGAGCCCTGAGGTAGAGCAACCCCAGACAGTAGAGTCGGGGTCGGCGCCAATGTGTCCAACGAGACACCGGAGGATCGGTCCAAATGAAGAAAATGGCGATGACGGACCCCTTGAGAGTCAGATCATAATGCCTCATAGCGCACGACAGCTAAGAGAGATGATAAGTCACATCCCAAAACTCTCCGAGTCAGGAGATCCCTCCGTGCATTTCAGGGACGTGGAGCAGACCGCAGCAGTCAATGACTGCGACGGGGTTGAACAGTCTAAAATGCTGCTGTTCTCCCTGGACAGTTCGCTCCTCCAGTGTCTCCCTGACGAGAGCAAGAGAGGGCACAGGGACTATGAGTTGCTACGGGATGAGATTCTGGAGATCATGGGAGAGGGGGACGGAACTCCGTTCCTCCGTTTAGAAAAGACAGTGCAGCTAGAGGGAGAACCCCCACGGGTTTTCGCCGACAGGTTGTGGCCAGTGTATCGGCGCAGCTGCCCGGGCAGGCCGGCCCGGGCCGGGCTGGGTGGCGAACAAAGGGCTCACTGGCTTCGGTGCCTGGTAGCAGGTTGCCTGCCAGTAGTGAAGGAACAGGCCAAAGCATGGTTTGACCCCACTAACGCCCGCTCCACGGAGGAAGTAGTACTAGATCAGCTCACGATCAGTTATAGAAACAACAAGGGCAAGAAAACGCCTGTTGTGAAAGGAAAGGTGCATGAGGTGCGACCCGCAGCCTCTGCTAAAAAGGAATGGCATCAGGAGGGAAATCGCCATCCCCAAGCAAATAGCAGTTGTTACGGGTGTGGGAAGGAGGGTCATTGGCGCAAGGACTGTAGGAATCCTTGGAAGGATAAGAGGGAGAGAGCGTTCGCCGCAGCCCAAGATCAAGTCCAAGCCCGAGTCGCCAACGGCCCGAGAGTTTACCCAACACCAGCACAACCACAAGTGCAGGCCGCTGCCCCAACACCAGTCCAGAACCCAACCGTAGCCTCTGCCCCGAATAAAGGGGGTGGTGCGGTTGTGGACCCCGCTGCGATCGAGTCAGTCTTGGAGACTATGCGGTCTCTGATGACCTGGCAGGGGAAGGTAGCGGTTGCTAACAGCCCTATCGCCCCCGAGACCCCAGCCGAAACACCTAAATGACTGACGCCCGCGCAGCCCATCTACTTGTGTCCGCTCCGCTATGACGCTTTGAGAAGACCTGTGGTGGAGATGGAGGTGGAGAAACAAAGGGGTAGTTACCTGTTGGATACGGGAGCTTCGTGTACCGTGATCCACACGGACAAACCTTTTGCCTCACCTCTGTCCGCCCAGGCTCCATATTTAGTAGCGGGTTTCACAGGTAGAGCACAGGCTGGCGCGCACTCCCTCCCGCTCTCCATTCAGTTGGGAGCGCTCCACACCACATGGACGTGCATCCTATTGAAGTGGAAAGAGGGGGGGGGGAAAGGCATCCTCGGGGCTGATTTCTTGGTGGAACACGGGATCCTCGTGGACCTGAGAAATCACTGTCTCTGGGGAGCCGAGGGCGGTTTAGGTAAGGTAGTCGTAATCCCGGGGAAGGAAGAAAAGGGGGCCCTGTGCACTATGAAGCCATCAGGAGGTTACGATCTCGAGCTCATGATAACAAACGTCCCAACGGACTTGCAGGCGCGTGTGTCAGAAAATCTGACCGCGTTCGCCACCCACAAGCACGACTGCGGGAGAGTCACTGGGTTCGAAGTCAGCGTAGACGGGGACCCCATGATCCGACCCCAAAAGCAGTATAATTTCCCCAAGGAGGCAGA
Organism: Somniosus microcephalus; assembly: GCF_052327205.1. Taxonomy (NCBI): domain Eukaryota; kingdom Metazoa; phylum Chordata; class Chondrichthyes; order Squaliformes; family Somniosidae; genus Somniosus; species Somniosus microcephalus. Next base: position 335,440,528 of record NC_140987.1, on the reverse strand, counting down.
ACCCGACATGGAGACAGCAATATCTTCATTGGTACAGCAGGGCGTATTGAGGACGATAGCCACCCACATGAACTCCCCATTATGGCCGGTAAAGAAACCGGACAATTCGTGGAGAGCCACGGTGGACTATAGAGTCCTCAATAGTAATATCCCAGCCTGCGCGCCCACGGTAGCAGCAGTTGCAGACTTAATAGGGAGTATTCCAGCATCGGCGACCACATTCACGGTGCTGGACATCTCGAACGGTTTTTGGTCCATTCCGCTGCGGCGGGAGGACCAGTACAAGTTTGCCTTTACTTTCAAAGGGCAACAGTACACCTGGAACTGCTTACCACAGGGTTTTCACAACAGCCCCAGCATTTTCCATCAGTGCATGGCGGGGAGTTTGAAGGAGTTCAGCCAGCCCAACCAGATAGTGCAGTATGTGGACGACTTACTCCTGTTCACAGATACAAGGGAGCAGCACGGCCCACTGTTAGCCGAATTGTTGGAACTGTTAGAAAGGAAGGGTTTCAAAGTAAACCCAAAGAAAGCCCAGATCGGCCAGCAGGAAGTTAAATTCCTGGGTCTGGCCATCCGCGCTGGGGAAAGAGCCATAGATAAGGCCAGACGGGAATCTATACAAGATCTGCCGATTCCCAACACAGTAACGGGTGTAAGGTCCTTTTTGGGATTGACCGGGTACTGCAGAGATTTCATCGAGGACTATGCTGCCACAGCGGCCCCGCTACTTCGACTCTTACACAAGGGAGTCGAGTGGTCTTGGGACGAGGGGTGCCAGGCAGCATTCGAGAAGTTGAAAAGAGATCTGCAGACCGCGCCAGCCCTAGGGGCCATAGATGGGGGAGAGGAGTTCTTTCTGGAGGTAGCCGCTAGTGGGGACAGCCTGAGCGCAGTGCTGCTCCAAGAGCGGCACGGCAAGCTAAGACCAGTAGTTTATTCCTCCAGGGTGCTCACGGATGTGGAGAGGAGTTTCTCCAATTGCGAACGGCATCTCCTGGCCACGCATTGGGCTGTGAACAGATCAGTGATCTTCACAGGGACCTCTCCCATTACGCTCCTCACCCATCACACCCCCACGAAGATGCTTCTGGACGGGAGGATTAAGGATGGGACCATAAGCAGCGCTCGGATTGCGCGCTGGACCCTCCTCCTTTCCCAGATGGATCTCAAAGTTAAAGGCCTCTGCGCGCCAAGGCTCGCAGCCAATATGGCATATCCCGGGACAGCCCATCAATGTTCCGTAGAAGGGGTATGGGAAGTTAACATAGGTTTACGGGCCGGGATACATCCCACGGGCCGCGAGATCTACGTAGACGGTTCTAGCACTGTAGCTGATGGCAAGCGACTCACAGGGTGTGGAGTTTATGACCCTGCGGCAAACATTGCCCTGGCAATTAAGCTCCCCAGCACTATGAGCGCGCAGCAGGCTGAACTGTCCGCGGTGGCGTACGTGGTTACCCACCCCGAGATTTTCCCAACCCCATACACGATTTGCTCAGACAGCATGTTCACGTGCAATTCGTGTACAGAGTACCTCGCCATCTGGTCCCGACGCGGGTACACCTCCGCGGACGGGCGGCCTTTAACAGTTAAGCCCTTGCTGGAGAAGATCCTAGCAGCTGTGGGGGAGAAAGGAGAGGTGTTCATCCATAAGGTGAAGGCTCACTCCATTACAGAACCCCGCAGTCAGGGCAACCAGCAGGCGGATGCGCTAGCCAGGGAGGGTGCCCGCAACGGCATTCTCTGGGACCCATACGAACCCGGACCCGTGGCGGCGATCCAAGGCAGGGAGGGAATTCCCGGGAACACAGGGGTGACACCGCCCCCAGACCTAAAGACCGTCCAAACCCTGGATCCCGCCCTAAAAGCAGTCCTAAAAGCCATCACAGAGGGCAAACAGGTAGAAGGTCCGTACAGTACGGCAGCCCTCACAGTCAAAGAAGGTATGCTGTTCCGAAAGGAGCAGTGGGTTGTGCCGCAGCAGCACCGAAGGGAATTCCTGCAATTGGCCCACGAGGGTCCAGGAGCGGGACACCCCGGACCTGAGGTCACCTGGCAACGGGTGGAGCAGGCGGGATGGTGGCCGGGACTTCGGGACGATGTCCGCGAATTCTGCACAAGCTGTCTTGTGTGCGCTGCAAACAACCCAGACCCCCACAAAAGGAAGGTGCCCATGGGGCACATCAGGAGGGTAGAGGGACCATGGCAGTCGATTCAGGTCGACTACATAGGGCCCCTGCCCGCCACCCAGGGAGGCTATAAGTACTGCCTTGTCCTGGTAGATGTGTTCACCAAATGGGTAGAAGCCTTCCCGTGCAGAACAGCTACGGCACTGGGTACTGCTAAGATCTTGATTCGGGAAGTGTTCTCACGGTGGGGACTCCCCCGTTTTGTAGAGTCTGACCAAGGGAGTCAGTTCACCGGTCAAGTAATGCAGAACGCCCTCAGGCTTTTGGGCATTGAGGGAAAGTGGCACGTAGCATACAATCCCCAGTCATCCGGGATTGTTGAGCGTATGAATCGGACCCTCAAGGAAAAGCTGAGGAAAGAGACAATGGGCTCGCCCCAGAAATGGGCGGAGGTCCTGCCTTTAGTCCTCATGGGGATCCGAGCCAGCCAGTCCAAAAGCACGGGGTATTCCCCGCACGAGTTAATGACTGGAAGGATCATGCGAACACCCACCCATGTGCTAGCCCCGGTGCTCACTGAGGGCCAGCTCCGAGAGGTGAAATGGGACAAATTCGCCCAAACCCTCTTGGAGCGCCTGAGACAGATTTATGGGCAGGCGGCTGGGAACATGGGAAGACAGCACCAGGGAAATAAACTGTTGTTGGAACCTCGGAAACAACAAGAGTGGGTAGTCGGGGACCAGGTCATGGTCCGAAACTACGCCAGGGTAGGGAGTTTTGAACCACTGTACATGGGGCCATACAGCATTGTAGACAAAGCCAGCCCCATGGTTTATGCAGTGAAGATGCCCCGACGTACCAAATGGTTTCACATCAACCAGTGTAAACTGTTTAAACCGGGTACACAAGGGCCACCAAAGGGGACCAGGTCTGAGAACAAAGATCCTCAGCCTGTAACAGAGTCACAGACCACACAGGCTGGAGCAGTAGCCTGCATGAAGGGAGAGGCCATCCCATTGGAGTGGGAGGTCTCATCTTTTGAATGGGATTTAGGCAGGGGAGAGCCCGAACAGCTCAACCTCGCTTTAGACCCAATCACGGAGGAGGAAGAGTCAGAGGACGGCAGTCCCGCCCTCGACTCAAGCTTGGGGGAGGTAGGGAGTGGGGGTGGAGACTCGTTACCTGTAGGGACAGGTGAGGTGGAGTCGGAAGCCACAGATCCCGACCCCGGGGGGGCGGAGCCTGAGGGAGGGGAGCTGGAGCCGGCAGCTGTGGAGGAACCACAGGCTGTAACGGTAACAGTCACGACCCCAGGTCCATCGGCCCCGGGAGCCCAACCCAAAGCAGCCCCTCATAGGTCGGCTCGAGCGCCCCAGCCCAGAAAATTTTGGCCAGATTCTCCCCATCCTCCCCAACCACGGTTTAAAGCAGCCCCAGGAAGACATGATCCCCGTTCAGCAGCGACAGGCTGCGGGGGATAAAGGCCAAAGATCATTGCAGCCCCACCGCAGGGTGTGGCACACGACAGACCTCACAGGGATTCGGAAAGCCGCCCCACGGAGGGCGGCGCTGTACATAAGTTAAGATAGGTAATTATGGTCATAGTTTAAGGAATGTAAAGTATATGGTGTTAAGAGTACAATTTTGAGGTCTGCCCGGTATGTGTGTTTGTTAGGGAGCGGGGTCCAGGAACCCACGCGTCCAATTAATTTAGGCCAGCACCTATCGGGAGCCTGGCTACATCATTTTGTTGGTTACAGAAACCTGGGATACGATGGAAAGGATTGTCGTCGCGTTCATGGCGATCGGGTGCGGGTGGGCCTACCGAGGCCGCACCAAGGACGTCATCATTTTCGGGTGCTCCGGGGACACGGCCCCCATCGCAACGGATGGGATGGGGGAGCGAGAGGTAGAGGAAACCGCCACCTACTTCCACCAAGGGAGATGGCCAGGTTGGCTGGGAACGAATTCTACGGAATATTCCAGCAATTTCGGTTTTGCCTACCAAGAGACTTCATTAACGTGCCCTCGAGTGAGGATCCTAGCGCCCAGAGTCAGCGTCACCGTGGGAAAGAGGATTTGTCTGGTGTGCAATGGGAACGTACCACCAAGGCGATGGTGGTGGCTACGAAAGCTGGGAAAGGACATGAGAAACTCTATGGTCGAGTGGGAGCGACTGGGTAATAATACCCATCGGACTATTACGGGAACTCACGGACAATTACGTGTGTGTTGGGACAAATGGTGGGAACCGGATGAGGGAATATATGTCTGTATGTGGGGTTCGAGACGCGTCTGCCCCAAGGGCATGTCCATCTTCTTCCAGAGGCAGTGGCAGGATGAAGGGGAGGGGATGAGATGGGATGTTAGCACTCGAGCGTGCGGAGCCCCATACTCCCCTATTCCGGTGAACGCCACTGAACTCATCACCCGCCCACGCAAGCCCCTGCCCACGCTTCCGGTAGCACTAGCCCAGAAAGGAGGGTGCCCAACCACCACCAAGGGACCCGGGAACGGTTTAGTATTGGTACCCACCGGTCAGGCGCTGTACCAAGGGGTACACTACGCGGTGGCCTCAGTGATTTTAAATCTCACTGAGGTAAGATTGCCGGAGTGGTGTCCCAAAGAAACGGAACAATTATACCAGGTCCTGTTAACCAGTATGTTTAGACAATTTTACGAATTTGACTTTGCCGACATCGACAGAGACAAATTATACACCACACCGCCAGAAGTTTTGGATCGAGTCGGGAGGCAAAGAAGGGGTACTGTAAATGACATATTCACTGCTTTTAATACCGGGACATCTGTTGTCAGCGCTCTAGATAACGTGGAGCTGCAGACACAGATCAACGGTTTAAAAGCCCAGTTAAGGAACATATTGACAGACGAAAACAAGGTCGTGGGTTCTGAGTTGCATGAGGACCAGGCCATGACACTACACTTTAAGGACATAATTGCTGAGCTGGAGAAACACGCGAGAACGGTAAATGCACTCATTAAGGAGGATCGGAATGCGTCCGATCAAGCTGCGCAAAACGAGGCCTGTGTGCTGTACGGGGCGTGGTTATTGGGCGAGGGCCGCAGTAATCTTGAGGATTTAAAACAGGGTTTGGTCCCGTCCTGGATCAGCAACAAGCACTTGCAAGCACTCCACCCTTTTGAGAATGCATTAAGCCCGTGCCAGCTCAGACTAGCCGCAGAAGCATACCCAGTTCCAGTGGACTGCGGACATTCGAATCACACTATTATGGGAATAGTAGTAAGAATGCCGGTGTTGGGTCCCGCAGCAAAGCCCGCCCCGGTATACAGAGTAGAGAACATTGGAGTCATTCAGGGGGGGCGCACACATTCGTTACGCAGTGGTCCCGCCTTACGTCATCAGATGGGAGCGTACGATGACAGGCACCGACCTCTCGGGATGTCGGAGCCGGGGAGCACACATCATCCTGTGTCCCCAGCACTTGAATGCCTTTTTGAAACCACAGTGCGGGTTCAGAACCGCTAGCGCGAAGCCGGTGAATTGCACCATGGAGGCAATGGCAGAGGACCATGTGCCCCCACAGGTAGCATATATCGGGGGTGGGACATACTGCGTCACCACTGCAGCGCCTCAGTACCGATATGGACAACACGAGTGGTGTTCGGTCGGTGATAGCAGTTTCTGTTTCAAACTCAGGGCCGAGGTTCAAGTGGCACAACAACGAATTGTTCCCATTCCTGCGCCCTCCACCGTACACATCACTATCAAAGAGAATTTCACAGACTTACAACGATTTGTCGCGCATTTTGGTTATGTCATTCCCCCTCTTCCCGAACACCTCACCAAGGTTTTAAAAGCCGTTATAATTTCGCAGAAACATTTCTACACACTGGAGCAGAAGACTTTAGAGATAGGAAAAGACATATTGGACATAACCATCCCACCATGGTGGGACTTGTTCACCAACATAGAGGTCCCCGCCTGGATTAGAATAGCATCCCATATCCTAGTAGTATGTCAGGTTTTGATTGTGATATATTTGCTCTTCGTGCATTGCAAAAGAGGCAAACGCCTCCAGAGGCACGAGAACACAGGAGAATGGAGAGAACGCTATGTGCGGATGGGGGAAGCAGATACCCCACTCTAAGCTGCTAGTATAAGATTAAGCGTCCCTCCATTTAAAATTTTTTTTTTTTTTTGATTGTTTTGGGTTATAAGGAAATAAGTATTGTTATGTTATTAGTTGTTCTTAAGTTTTTTTGGATTAATAAAAGATGCATGCAGATGGCGCAAAAGGGTATCAACCCCTGCCCATCTGACAGGTGAAGGTGTTATAGTTTAAGATTTGCTGTCTATGATTCCAAATGTGCATGAGGTAATTTTCATTTTCTCCGGAAATGGGAACTGCATGTGTCGTGAGGGGCATAGATAGTTAAGTGCCAGGAATGTTTGGATGTGGGGAATCAGGGAAAATTTGCTCATCAAGGATTATTGATACTTTAAGCAAGCTATCAGTATCACGGGGGGCCTGTAAGATTCGCAATTTTCAGCAAAAATCACGCAAGAAAACTGGATAAAATAAGACTGTTTATTGACCAAAGTAAGCTTGCACAGAAAAACCTTTGATAAAAGGGCATACAAAATGGCCGCCAGGCCCCGTGATCAGTTTATGAACCATTTTATTTCTGTTACTGCAAGCCAGACAGGCTTGTGGATTGAAGACAGTGAGCCCACGAAAGCCAGTCTCTGGGAACCGAAACTCAGAGCAACAGCATACATATTCAATGGATTATAAGTACAGGATGGGGCCCATCAAGATATGGGCGGACACTTATACCCATTTATCGTACAAAGGAAAAACCGTTTAGCAGCCATCAAGGAAAATGTCCGGACCGATCAATATGCGAACCGAGCCACGGTGACAATGCAAAAGACATTGAAAGACATTATCGGCCAGGAAGGCCAGTTTAAGTTATCACCGGCTCCGTTACAAGACAAAGCGCCCCTGCAGAGATTTCTGCCCGCCAAAATTAATACAAAGACAGGACTATGATTTGGCGGGAGATAAGACTGTCCCAAAAGAGTATAACTATGGATTGAAAGTCCATCTAAGTTACTTCGGACTTCGGGTTACTTGAACAACTTCTTCTTCACTGCCACGGCTTCTTGTTGGGCGATTTCAGGCTTCCATTTCTTCAAGAACTTTCTTCTACGAGGAACGAACGAAGGGCGGACGGTGCCCGGATCGGCGCCTCTTCCACTTCGGCAGATCGATGAAAACGTTTTCGTCTTTTTAAAGACGGACGGTTTCGGTAAAAGGACAACGTGGTCGGTGTTCAGCCAAACAAGGCTCGGCCACGACGAGAAGACGACGAGGGTGGCCCGGGTACTGGGGTCGGGAGATCATCGACGACCCAGGCCGACGGAGAAGAAACCCTCTGGAGGACTGGCGATCTAGGCCACAAGATTCTCCCAAGTGCATAGCCTGCATCTGGGTCTGCTCCATGAACCCAAATCGACTCAGTGGATCTCAACCTTAACGAGCGCTCATCGAGGCTGGGTCTACCCCACCGCCTCGAGGGAGGAGAGAATATCGACTGCGCCAGAAGTTTCCAAATCCACATGACGACGGAAAGCGGTGCCAAAAAGGCTGCGAACCCCCTTTCTCGCAATTTCGAGAGTGGTGAGCATGATCCCAAGTTCCCCAGGTCGAAACTTAGTTTAGGTATAGGGGAGGGAGTTAAGGGAAATCGTAATGTGTTTCCCCTTTTACGATGTGCCGTGTGTTCCCCATTTCCATAGAGTCAAGTTCATAAATTTGTGCATGATTGTAGTAACTTTAATCTGTGCCTATGACATGTATTTTGTAATGCTTCAAACTGTTTAAAAATAAAAGCATCCCTTTCGTGCTATTCAACCTGGCCTATTGAGTTCTTTCTCTGCACTACTGTTCTCTGCACCTAAGTCCAAGGTCTAGAACCGTAGGGGGAGTGGGTCGAACCACTCAAGGGTAATTATTGCACGAAGCCTGGCAGGAGACCAGAAAGAGCAAGAGAAACCCCCTACAATGTTTTCAATATAATCCCCGTATCCTGTAGGGGAACATGTTGGAATAACTTTCCGTAATCTTTCTTATTTATGACCGTCAATGCCGATCCAGTGTCCAATTCCAGTTTTACTTGGACTCCTTCTATCTGAAGAGTGACCCAAATTGTCTGGAGGTCTGCACCCTTACCAGCGTTGAGTACTCTTAAGCTAGCCAGTTCATTACTGCTAGCGTCTGAATCGGACTCCTGTTAGGTCACCTTGTGTACCTTCGCGTATTTTCCTTGCGGTGACTTCTTGTTGCTGGTCTTCTTCCCTGACCTGCATACTCTAGCTATATGTCCAAGCCTACCACAAGTTCTACATTCTTGGTTTTTAAACCAACACTGGTTCTGATCATGCGTTGTCTTTCCACAACGATAACATTTGCCAGAACTCACACCCAATTTGTGTGCACTGAGCTCCGGTGACCGTAGCTGCATTACTGCCGTGCCTCTCGCTGCGGCTTCGTGTGCTGCTGCCATAGTGACCGCCTTCTCAAGCGTCAGCTCATTCTCCTCGAGCAGTCGCTTTTGTGTATCCTGTTTAAATGAACCACACACAAATTTGTCTCGAAGTGCCTCTGTCAGTCCCGTTCCAAACTGACAATATTTCGCTAATTTACGCAATTCCAGCAAATATTCAGCATTGCTTTCATGCTGTAGCTGCCTTCTGTCGTAAAATTTAAATCATTCCGCTAGCATCAGCGGCGTGGGGTTTAGATGATCTTTCAGGACAGTAACAATCTCATCGAACGTCTTATCCGCCGGTTCATCTGGTGATAACAGGTGTTTCAATTGCCCGTATGTCTTCGCACCCATTAAATTTAATAATGTTAGTGCTTTATCAGCCTCACGAATTTTATTGGCCTTACAATAATTTTTAACTCGTTCAACATATATGGCCCAATCTTCGATGTCACTATCAAAGTTGCTAATATTCCCGTGTTTAGGCATTGTAGTACTTTATCAGATTTGCAATTTCTCAGATTTTTTTTTTTTTTTACTGCTATCCAAGATGGCGGCTTCCCGCTCTTGACGTCGTCCTCCGCCCACAAAATGGCGGTTTTCCCGCACTTGGCGGTCTTCACCCGTCCCCCGACGCCGTCTCCCTTCAGCCCCGAGTGCGGCCCTTATCTCCGCCGTGATCGATGGCCCGCGCTTTTCACCGCGGCTCTCGCGCCTTCAGTGTCTGCCGACGCTGCGCCTTCCAGCCCGAGTGCGGCCCTTATCAGGGATTTCGATCGATCGCCCTTCTACCTCCGACTTCCCCCAGCCCTGTCTTTGCAGCCAACGCTGCTTGGCTTACCCACCACCGAGGTTGAAAAAGCTGCAGGATGTCTTCTGTCCTCCCGTTTTCAGTCGCTGATGGAGGCTTCAGGGTCCTAATGCCTGTCGCTTCCAGTTGGGTGGTGAGATTTGAAACCTCTCTTCAACGTCCTGTCTGTGGACGAAGCCGCCGTGGAATAACTGCCGCAGGGTAAGAACCTGACTCGTCGCCAGTGTTAAGTATGTGTATTGTATTGAACAATTAACACAAAGACTTAAACGTATAACTCAAACAGGTCTTTACTGGTTGGAGGTAGGGACTACACATAGGTCTTTACTTCATGCCCACAGGCGGGAACTGAGGGGGATCAGTACCCACAGTACTATTTATACCCCTATGGCCAGGAGTGGTACTGCGTATCACTACGCCCAACAAGTAGTGCAGTCCTGTCCATAGGTTCAAAGTAGCACACATATTACATACACAACAGGTGCAAAGACGTATGGTTTATTACGAAATCTAGTAACCCCAACGAAGCCAATGGAAAAGAGCTTTGAAGACATAGTAACGATACTACAGGAACATTTAAAGCCCACACCGCTGCTGATAGCAGAAAGATTCAAGTTTCACAAACGGAACCAGCATAAGGATGAAAGCAATGCTGATTATTTTACAGAACTGCACAAACTATCGAAACACTGCCAGTTTGGAGCGGGACTGGCAGATACCTTAAGGGGCAAGTTTGTGTGTGGGCTTCAAAGTGAAGGAACCCAGAAACGGCTTTTATCTGAAAAGGACCTTACGCTGGAAAAGGCTTTCAGCATTGCGGTATCATATGAAGCAGCAGCACGGGGCGCTGCAGAGATACAACAGAGACCGCAAGAATATGGCACAAACGAAATGTCATATAGAACAGAGAAGTGCTATCGCTGCAGCAGAACAACACACGACCAGAATGATTGCTGGTTCAAAGACAAAGTGTGCAGACAGTGTGGAAAAGTAGGACACATAGCACGAGTCTGCAGGTCGGGAAAGAAAACCAGCAATAAGAAACCCACCAAAGAAAAGTACAAGAAGGTACATAAGATGACGGAGAATAGTTCAGATGAACAAAGGAGTGATAACGACTCCGAAAGCAGGGAACTGAGTTGTCTGAAACTATATAATGTGATCACAACGGAGGATCACTGAACCATTTGGGTCACTCTCAAGATAGCAGGAGTCCAGGTAAAGATGGAATTGGACACAGGATCAGCCCTAACAGTCATAAACCGATGGGACTACGAGCGGCTATTCTTACACATACCCTTGAGAGACACAAAAATTATTTTGAAGACGTACACGGGGCAAAAAGTCTACCCCAAAGGAAAAATAAGGGTGACCGTTATATATAACGGTAAGGAAACACCAAAACTAGACCTGTATGTATTGCAAGATGGAGGACTACCATTACTGGGACGTGAATGGATCCGGAAAATACAACTGGATTGGCATTCCATACAGGCACTGACTGTGGCTGACAAAAAGGATGATGACGTCACACCTGGGCGACTGTCAAAGATCCTAACTGACGTGAAAGAAGTGTTCCAGCAAGGACTCGGAACGCTGAAAAGCATGACAGCAATGATTAAAATTGAAGAAAACGCAAGCCCAACATTTTTTAAGGCCAGACCGGTACCTTATGCGATCCGCCCAGCCGTCGAAGCAGAGCTGGAGAGTCTGGAACGTTCAGGTGTACTGTCCAAGGTAGACTGGAGCGAGTGGGCTACACCCATCGTCCCTGTGATGAAAAAGTCGTTGAGCAGCACGCCTGGGGAACCAAGGAAGGTTCGCATCTGTGGGGACTTTAAGGTAACAGTGAACCCGGTCTTTCACACCGTACAATATCCACTTCCGCGGATTGAAGATATTTTCGCCTCGCTATCTGGAGGGAAAGGCTTCACTAAGATTGATCTGGCCCAGGCATATCTGCAAATGGAGGTAGAAGAAGCATCAAAAAAATGCCTCACAATCAACACCCATAAAGGTCTCTACCAATACAACCGGCTGGTATTCGGGGTAGCATCAGCTCCGGCTATTTGGCAGAGGGCAATGGAACAAGTCCTGCAAGGGATCCCAGGGACCCAGTGTTATTTGGACGACATCCTGGTCACGGGCGAAAATGACAGTGATCACCTTGCCAAGCTGGAGCAGGTGCTCACTAGATTGAAGGAATATGGGCTCCGAGCTAACCGCCCCAAATGCGAGTTTTTTAGAAAACAGATCTCGTATTGTGGCCACGTTATCGATAAAGAGGGGTTACATAAGTCCCCAGAGAAGTTTGAGGCAGTAGTCAAGGCTCCAGCACTGGAAAATGTGTCACAACTGAGGTCGTTCCTCGGGCTGGTAAACTACTACCATAAGTTCTTGCAAAATTTGTCTACAATACTACACCCACTGAACACCCTACTGCAAACTGGGGTGCCTTGGAAGTGGAGTGACGAATGTAGACGAGCTTTCCAGAAGAGCAAAACACTAATCACATCGAAAGAGGTATTGGCCCATTACAACCCAGCATTACCAATTCGGTTGGCATGTGATGCGTCACCCTACGGCATTGGAGCGGTGCTGTCGCACAAATTCTCGGACGGCTCAGAGGCCAATAGCCTTTGCGTCACGATCACTAAACTCAGCCGAGCGTAACTACACCCAGATTGACAGGGAGGCCCTCAGCTTAGTGTGGGGAGTGAAAAAGTTCAATCACTATCTGCTCGGGCAGAAATTCACCTTGCTGACTGATCACCAACCTCTTGTCTCCATTTTTAATCCGAAGAAGGGCATTCCGGTGATGGCTGCGCAATGACTACAAAGATGGTCACTTTTTCTAGGGGCGCACCACTATAAGATTGAATATAAGGGCACGAAACAGCATGGAAATGCTGATGGGCTATCACGCCTGCCACTGCCTACTGCGGAGGAAGCACCAGCAGTAGATCCTGTCGAAATATTCCATTCGACTATAGTTGAATACCTACCGGTAACTAACGCTTGTATCGAAAAGGAAACCCGAAATGACCCGACACTGTCTCGGGTATATGATTTGACGGTGAAGGGATGGCCAGCACATGGCGGCTCACTGTTGCCAGCATTCTCAACAAGGAGAGAACAGCTGTCAGTGTGCCGGGGGACCTTGATGTGTGGATCCCGAGTGGTAATTCCACCCAAGTTAAGGGATAGAGTGCTCAATGAGCTTCATGAGGGTCATCTGGGAGGGGTAAAAATGAAAAGCCTAGCCAGGGCTTATGTGTGGTGGCCAGGAATCGATAAACAAATCGAGGACCTGACCAAGAGCTGCTCAGGATGCCAGAAAGTCCAAAATGCACCACCACAGGCCCCTCTACACCCATGGGAGTGGCCCTCATCTCCATGGCAACGGGTGCATATTGATTTTGCTGGTCCATTCATGGACTCAATGTTTTTAATAGCCGTGGATGCGCACTCGAAATGGCCTGAGGTCATCAAAATGTCCTCCACCACCGCGGAGAAAACTATTGCAGTCCTACGGACCATTTTTGCCAGGAATGGCTTGCCAGAACAGATTTGCTCCGACAACGGACCACAGTTTGTGTCCGAAGAGTTCCGGAGGTTCTTGAAAAAGAAAGGGGTAAGGCATTACACATCTGCCCCGTATCATCCAGCCACAAATGGATTGGCTGAGAGGTTCGTACAAACCTTTAAGAAGACAATAAAGGCTATGTACAATAACAACATTCCACTGCAGCACAAGGTGGACAATTTCCTGTTCGCCTACCGGAATGCGACACATGCAGTCACCAACCAGGCCCCAGCCATGATGTTCTTTAACCGAAGGTTAAGATCTCGCTTGGATTTGCTCAGACCAAATGTACGAAGAGATGTTGAGAGTAAGCAATTCCAGCACATCCATGAGAAGCCAACAAGGAGCTTCAATGTCGGGCAACCAGTCTTGGCCCGCGACTACCGAACAGAAAAATGGCAGCCAGGAATGATATGCACACGGCAGGGCCCACTAATGTACACAGTGGACGTTGGGGAGAGCATCGTGAGATGCCATGCTGACCAGATCCTAGAGTCACAGGAACAAGTCAACGCCATGCCTTGCCCATACGTACCTGATGATGAACCCAATGTACAGGTCGCATCTACCCCAGAAACAGTAGCATCGGAAGCTGATGAACCAACCGACAACAGGGGGCCAGAATCGCCTCCGCACCAAGAGCAAGACACTCGGGAAAGGCGCTATCCAGAAAGGATCAGGAAGCCTCCCCAAAGACTGAATATATAAATAGACTATTTTCAGCTAATTTTGCATGTTAAAAGTGTTAATTGTAATTAGTTTGATATTTAATTGTTAAATGAGTGTTATGGTACTGTTAATCTAAAAGGGGAGGAATTGTAATGTATATACCTTTAAGGGGGGAACTATCTTTTACAGCTCATGTATACTGCAGTACCGGCAGTGACCACACCTGTATATAACACTGAGTAGTAATCTGTACAGATCAGTTCTAGTGTGAGCCACGTTGAGTAAACACCTGTTGTACCGTTCTCCTGCAGTCTGTGTCTTATTATACACAGTCACAACAGGTTCTAGGGAATGAGGTGGGGCAAGTGGAGCGAGTGTCAGTAGGGGAACATTTAGGGAACAGTGATCATAGTAGCATAAGGGAGCAATCTAGAGTAAAATTATTTAATTGGACAAAGGCCAATTTCAGTGGGTTGAGATCAGATCTGGACGGGTAAATTGGAATCAAAGATTGGCAGACAAAACTGTAATTGAACAATGGGCTGCCTTTAAAGAGGCAATGGTTTGGGTACAGTTGAAGTGCATTCTCACGATGGGGTAAAGTAGGGCAACCAATGTCAGAGCTCCCTAGAAGATGAAAGAGATAAAGGGTAAGATGAAGTTGAAAAAGAGCGCATATGACAGATTTCAAGTTTGGAATACAAGTTAGAATCAGGCTGAATATAGAAAGTTCAGACAGGAAGTGAAAAAGAAAATAAGAGGGGTAAAGAGTGAGTATGAGAATAGATTGGCAGCTAACGTAAACGGGAATTCAAAAGTCTTCTATAGGCATATAAATATTGAACAGGTAGGAAGAGGAGGGGTGTGGCCAGTTAGGGACCAAAAAGGAGGCCTAAGCATGGAGGCAGAGGGCATGGCTGAGGTACTAAATAAGTACTTTGCATCTGCCTTCACCAAGGAGGAAGATGCTGCCAAAGTCATAGTGAAAGAGGAGGTAGTGGAGTTGCTGGATGGAATAAAAATTGATAAAGAGGAGGCACTAGAAAGGCTGGCTGTACTTCATGTAGGTAAGTCACCAGGACCGGATGGGATGCATTCTAGCATGCTGAGGGAAGTTCAGGTGGAAATCGTGGAGGTAGTGGCCATAATCTTCAAGCTGGGGGAGTAAAAAGAAATGTAGTAGTGGTAGGGGACAGTATAATTAGGGGGATAGATACTGTTCTCTGCAGGCAAGAGCATGAGTTCCGAAGGCTGATTTGCCTGGTGCCAGGGTTAAGGACATCTCCTCTGGGCTGGAGAGGAACTTGGAGTGGGAGGGGAATGATCCAGTTGTCCTGGTCCACATAGGTACCAATGACGTAGGTAGGACAAAGAAAGGAGAGAGTATGAGCAGCTACGGGCTAAATTAAAAAACAGAACCACAAAGGTAATAATCTCAGGATTACTACCTGAGCCACAAGCAAATTGGCATAGGATAAATAAGATCAGAGAGATGAATGTGTGTCTCAAAGATTGGTGTGGGAGAAATTAGTTTTGATTCATGGGGCACTGGCATCAGTGGGGTAACTCTGTTAATAAAGGATGACATCAGTGCAGTAGTGAGAAATGATATTGGCTCAGAAGATCAAGATGTAGAATCAGTTTGGGTGAAGATAAAAAAAAGTAAGGGAAAGAAGTCACTGGTGGGAGTACTCCATAGGCCCCTTAACAGTAGCTACACTGTAGGACAGAGTATAAATCAAAAAATAATGGAGGCTTATAAGAAAGGTACTGCAATAATCATGGGTGATTTTAATCTTCATATAGATTGGACAAATCAAATTGGCAAAGGTAGCCTTGAGGAAGAGTTCATTGAGTGTATTAGCGATGTTTTCTTAGAACAATACATTGTGGAACCAACCAGGGAGCAGTTTATTTTAGATCTGATAATGTGTAATGAGATAGGATTAATTAATTATCTCATAGTAAAGGATCCTCTAGGGAAGAGTAATCATAGCATGTTAGAATTCCAAATTCAGTTTGAGGGTGAGAAACTTGGGTCACAAACTACTGCCCTGAACTTAAATAAAGGCAATTACAAAGGTATGAAGACAGAGTTGGCTAAAGTGGACTGGGAAAGTAGATTAAAGGGTAAGATGGTAGACTAGCAGTGGCAGACATTTAAGGAGATATTTCATAACTCTCAACAAAGATATATTCCTGTGAGACAGAAAGACTCTAAGAGAAGAATGAATCATCTGTGGATAAATAGGAAGTTAAGGATGGTATCAAATTGAAAACAAAAGCATACAATGTTGCGAAGATTAGTGGTAGGCCAGAGGATTGGGAAATTTTTAGAAACTAGCAAAGGACGACTAAAAAAATAATAAAGAGGGAGAAGATAGATTATGAGAGTAAACTAGCAAGAAATATAAAAACAGATAGTAAGAGCTTCTACAGGTATATAAAAAGGAAGAGAGTAGCTAAAGTAAATGCTGGTCCCTTAGAGGTTGAGACTGGGGAATTAATAATGGGAAACAGGGAAATGACAGAGACTTTGAACAAATATTTTGTATCAGTCTTCATGGCAGAAGACACTGAAAGCATTCCAATAATATTAGATAATCAAGGGACTATAGGGAGGGAGGAACTTAAAACAATCACTATCAATAGAGAAAAAAGTACTAGGCAAACTAATGAGACTAAAGGTTGACAAGTCTCCTGGAGCTTGCATCCTAGGGTCTTAAAAGAAGTGGTTGCAGAGATAATGGATGCATTGGTTGTAATCTACCAAAATTCCCTGGATTCTGGAGAGTTCCCAGCAGATTGGAAAACCGCAAATATAAGGCCCCTATTCAAGAAAGGAGGAAGCGAGAAAGCAGGAAACTGTAGACCAGTTAGCCTAACATCTGTCATTGGGAAAATGCCTGAGTCCATTATTAGGCAAGTAGTAGCAGGACATTTAGAAAATCATACAGGGTGGATAAAGGGGAACCAGTAGATGTAATGTATTTGGATTTCTAGAAGGCATTCGATAAGGTGCCACATATAAGGTTATTGCAAAATATAAGAGCTCGCAGGGTTTGGGGTAATATATTAGCATGGATAGAGGATTAGCTAATTAGCAGAAAACAGAGAGTCAGGATAAATGGGTAATTTTCATGTTGGCAAACTGTAACTAGTGGGGTGCCACAGGGATCAGTGCTGGGGCCTCAACTATTTAGAATCTACATTAATGATTTGGATGAAGGGACCGAGTCCAATGTAGCCAAATTTGCTGATGATACAAAGATAGGTGGGAAAGCAAGTTGTGAGGAGCACACAAAGAATCTGCAAAGGGATATAGATAGTTTAAGTGAGTGGGCAAAATTTGGCAGATGGAGTATAATGTGGGAAAATGTGAGGTTATCCACTTTGGTCAGAAGAATGAAAAAGCAAATTATTATTTAAATGGCAAGAGACTACAAAATGCTGCGGTACAGAGGGATCTGGGGGTCCTTGTACATGATACACAAAAAGCTAGCATGCAGGTACAGCAAGTAATTAGGAAGGCAAATGGAATGTTGGCCTTTATTGCAAGGGGGATGGAGTATTAAAGTAGGGAAGTCTTGCTACAATTGTACAGGGCGTTGGTAAGACCACACCTGGTTTTCTGCCCTCGCAGCGCATTCCTATGCAGAGCTAGACAGATAGCTAACAACTTGATATCTTCCCATAAAAATCACAAGGCTTGACTTTTCTTGCAAAGCTTTACTGAAAGATTCTTATTGTAAAACTGAAATACAACACAGAAATGGAAGCACACATTAGTATACAAGCGCATAACTGATATGCATACACAAATTTAGGTGCGCCTGAGCAACACAGTACATTTGGCATGTAAATTACCAAACACGTGGAAACACAGCTTACTGTGAATATACATTTAGCAAACTGGAAGGCATTCTCTTTAAATTAGCCCTGTACGTAGTGCATCAAAATACAGCTACTAGTTAACCAGCAAGACAGAGTGCGAGCACTTCACGGCTAGCTGTGTAAGTTTGCTTACAGAGAAAAGTTACAAACTAAACATTTTCTGCAACATACAGTGTACACTAATCATCTATAACATTCTCAAGTACTTACAGACAAATAATATCCAAGACTCAGGCGTGGGAACAATATAACTTCCCAGAGCATGTGCCGCTGTAGGTCTGTAGTTTACTTTACTGCACTTACTGTGCTTTACAGCACTTTACTGCACTTTTACTGCAGTTGTTAGGTACCAAATAGCCACTAGGTGGCAGCACACAATGGGAATCGACCCAACTTACTCAAACCCCTGAATTAACTGGAAAACTAACATGAATTGCTACCGAGAGACAGCACACTCCCCGCTTGGTACAATTCCATTGTAGCACTACAGATACAAAATAAACCTAAAGAAAACGTCCTTTGGCTGCAAACATACTCAGAATCCGTTCTCTAGGTTTCTTCAGAAAGGAGGACTACGATCTCTGAGACTGGTCTCAGAAACACTTTGACAGTCCCCTCCTTGACAATCTTCATCTCCACCTTGCGGACCCTCTTGTCCCTGCTCGGCAGAGTTTTGACAACCAGTCCCACTGGCCATTCATTTCTGTGTGCGTGGCTGTCTTTCAGCAAGACAACATCTCTCACTTTGACATTTGGCTTGTCTTCTGTCCATTTCCTACGGCTCTGTAGGGTGGACAAATACTCTCCTCTCCATCTCTTCCAAAAAGTGTCTGCAAGACACTGGACCTGCTTCCACTGCTTCCTGTGCAGCTCAGCCATGTCAAAGTTTCATGGGGGGGCTGAAATAGCACTCATCTTTTGAGTCAGGAGCATCGTTGGGGTGAGGACTGCAGGCATGTCTGGGTCGGTGGACACCGGCACCAGGGGTCTTGCATTCATGATCGCCATGACTTCAGCCATGAGAGTGCTTAAGATGTCGTGTGTGAGACGAGTAGGTCCCGTCCGAAGCAGCTTAGCATCCAGAATACGCCTGGCAACACCGATGAGCCTCTCCCATGAACCACCCATGTGGGATCGATGCGGGGGGTTAAACACCCACGTGCATCCTTTCTTTTGGAGGTAGCTTCCTACCGCTGCATCGTCCGTGTGGATGTCCAACTTCTTACAGGCACCCACGAAGTTAGTCCCTCTGTCAGAGCGGAGAAGTTTGGCTGGATCACGGATTGAGAAAAACCTCCTCAGTGCATTGATAAAGCTGTCTGTTGACATGGATTCGATCAGCTCAATGTGCACAGCTCTGGTAGACATGCACGTAAAGAGCACTGCCCAGCGCTTGCTGCCTGCACTACCTCCTCTTGTGCAACGCGTCATGATGGTCCATGGCCCAAAGACGTCAAGGCCCACGCTGGTGAATGGAGGCTCTGGAGGGAGTCTGTCAGCGGGCAAGTCTGCCATCTTTTGGTCCTCTAACCTCCCTCGTAGCTTGCGGCAGGTAACACACTTGTGGATAACGGAAGAAACCAGACACTTGCTCCCGATTATCCAGTATCCGGCTGCTCGGATAGCTCCTTCTGTTATGTGTCGTCCTTGGTGAGCCACTTGCTCATGATAGTATCTCACGAGTAGTGTGGCAATGTGATGGGTGCGCGGGATGATCAGGGGGTGCTTTTCTTCTCTTGACAAGCCTGCGGATGATATGCGCCCTCCGACCCGAAGCAAACCATCTTCATCTGTAACTGGGTTGAGCTTTTTAAGTGGGCTTTGCTTGGGGAATGTCTGTCCCTCTTCAAGACATTTGAATTCCTCCTTGAAGACATCATGCTGGACAGAGCGAATGATCACACCTTTGGCTTGTGAAAGCTCACTTGTGCTGGATACTTCTTTAGAACATTTCCATCCTTTGCGTTCTATGTTGTCCGAATTCCCCTTGAAGGATGCTGCTACATGAATGAGTCGAGCTGTGGTTCGGCAGAGTGTTCTCCAGCTTGAGAATCGCTCGAAGTGTTGTGAGCCCAACTGAGATTCTGAGGCTTTGGTGACCAGGGTCGTAACTTCAGGCCGAATCTCAGTATCAGCTTCAGGCTCCACAAGGGTGAAGGGATTGGACTCAGGAGTCTCCTCTGTGTTGACATTAGACAGGAAAGAGGGGCCCGAGAACCAACTGCTTTGCTGTAGGTGTGCTGCTGGTATAGACCTGGTAGCATGGTCTGCAGGGTTCAGGTCTGTGGAGACATAGCACCACTGGTCAGGGTGAGTGGATCGTCTGATACGAGTCACCCGGTTGGAAACATACACATAAAACCTTCTTGTGGAGTTGTGGATGTAACCAAGTACAATCTTGCTGTCCGTGAAGAACTTGACGGCGCCCACATCGATGTCAATCTCATCTCTGATCAACTCGTACAGTTGAACAGCCAACACAGCTGCACAAAGCTCGAGACGTGTAATGGTGTGGGCAGGCCGAGGGGCCAACTTGGACTTCCCCATAACGAATCCCACATGGTATTTCCCATCGGTGTCAGCTGCTCTCAAGTAGGCCACAGCTCCTATTGCTACTGTGGAAGCGTCTGAGAAGATGCACAGCTCTCCTCTCTGTGTTGAAGACAGCGAGCCTGGAATGTAGCACCTCTCTATGTGCAGGTCTTCGAGAGCCTTCAAGGACTCCTTCCATAGGTTCCATTTTGCTTCTTTTTCTGGGAGGAGTGGAGCATCCCACTCACTCTGATCCGATGAGAGTTCCCGTACTAATGCTTTTCCTTGCATTGTTATGGGAGCTACAAACCCCAAAGGGTCGTACAAACTGTTGACTGTGGACAGGACGCCTCTCCGTGTGAATGGCCTTTCTTCACGGGACACCAGGAATGTGAAGCTGTCTGTTTCCAGGTTCCAGGATAGCCCCAGGCTCCGTTGAAGGGGGAGAGGATTCACTCCAAGGTGCAAATCCTTCAGATCCTTGGCACGGTCCTCTGCAGGGAAGGCTTCCATCACCTGTCCACTGTTCGATGCTACCTTGTGTAGCCTCAGGTTGGACTCTGCCAACATCGCTCTGGTTCTTGTCAGGAGATCTATTGCTTCTTCAGGTGTGGTAACCGAGGTAAGACCATCGTCAACATAGAACTGTCTCTCAACAAAATGCTTCGCATCGGAGCCATATTCTTGCTCACCTTTCTGAGCGGCTCGCCTCATGCAGTAGACAGCCACAGCAGGTGAAGGGCTGTTTCCAAACACGTGGACCTTCATCCTGTACTCCACCACATTCTTGTTGATGTCGTTGTCCTCATGCCACAGGTAGCGGAGATAGTCCCTGTGGTCTTCTCGGACGACGAAGCAATAAAACATTTGCTGCACATCTGCTGTCAGGGCTACAGGTTCTTTCCTGAACCGCAGAAGAACTCCCAACAAGGTATTGTTCAAGTCTGGGCCGCTGAGGAGTACATCGTTCAGAGACACTCCTTCACATTCAGCACTTGAATCGAACACAACTCGTAACTGGTCTGGCTTTTGTGGGTGATACACACCGAATGTTGGCAGGTACCAGTGTTCTTTATCTTCTTCCAGAGGTGGAGCAGGCTCGGCTTGGTCGTTGTCCAGCATCTTCTGCATGAACTCTATGTAATGGCCCTTCATTTCTAGCCTTTTCTCCAGTGTTCTCCTGAGTGAGCAGAGGCGCTTCATTGCTTGTTCCCTGTTACTCGGAAGACGGCGTCTGGGAGAGTGAAATGGTAAGGGTGCCACCCAGCTGTGTCCATCGTCCTGGTAAACCTCCTCATCCATGATGGTTAGGAAAGCTTTGTCGTCCATGGATAGTGTTGGCTTGTCATCATCCTTGGACCTTTCAAACACTGAGCATCCTAGGCTGTCTGTGCTCACAGTGAGGCCTGCCTCTTCCTCACAGGCAGAGGAGGTTGACCTATGATGCTGTGTCATGCCATCGTAGTCTTCCTTTACCTGGATCCTGTTTGGGCATGGGCTGAGAAAGGATGTGCGACCGTTGTGCAACACGTTTGCTTTATAGACGTTGACACCCGCTGGTTTGTGGACTGTTCCCAGGCAAACTCCACCCACGAGGATCCATCCCAGGTCAAGCCGCTGCGCATAAGGAGCATTGTGGGGCCCGCTGATTTGCTCACGCACCTTGTGCACCCTTAAGATGTCTCTTCCCAAGAGCAGGAGGATTGGAGCGTCCGGGTCCACAGCTGGAATCTTGTTGGCAACTGGCTGTAGGTGGGGCTGATGGCGTGCGACCTCTGGGGAGGGAATTTCCGTCCTATCGTCTGGCATCATGTCACACTCAATTAAGGTGGGGAGGGGAAGCTGTAGTTTCCCATCCATGGACTCCATCATGAAGTTCCCAACTCTCCTACCCGTAGTCTCTGTTGTCCCTGCACAGGTTTTTAGCGTGTACGGAGCTGCGCTGGCCTTGACTTCAAAGAGATTGAAGAATTCTGTCTTCGCTAGAGACTTGTTACTTTGCTCATCAAGCACTGCGTACATTTTGATTGCCTTCTCCTTTCTCCCTGCAGGATATGCTTTAACCAAGCAGATTTTGGAGCATGAGCGTGGGCTGCTTGCATTTCCACAAGCCTCTGTACACTTGGAGGTGACTGAAGAAGATGTGCTTTCGCTTTGCTCCCCGCTATCCTCTTTGTCAACCGCAGCACTCTCGGTGGTTGAAGGAGGAGGACCTGGATGCAGGGCTGCGATGTGTTTTTCACTGTTGCACTCGAAGCACTTGATTGTCGCCTTGCAGTCTTTTGCCATGTGCATAGTCGACCCACAACACCTGAAGCAGATGCGATTCTCTTTCAGGTATGATTTGCGCTCATCAATAGGCTTGTCTCTAAAGCTTCGACACTTTTGAGTGGGTGGGGCTTCTTGTGTATTGGACACTGACGATCTGGGTCATCCACTTTATTCCCAGCAGAACTGGATTGGTTGACTGAGGGTTCGGCTGGAACATCTGTTTTGTGCACGCTCACAGAGGCTTTATTGCTGTACTTCATGGGTTTCTCTGTTCTCGAAGGAGCGTAACTGCTGGAGGTGGAGAAAGTGAAACTTGGATCATTCCTCACCTTTGCCTGTTGTTGGACGAACCTGGAGAAGAGAGAGAAGGGGGGAAATGCCACTCCATTGTCCTCCTTGTACTTGGATCCCTTAGCTATCCATTTCTCTTGAAGGTTGTAGGGGAGCTTTTCCACTATTGGGTTTACCCCACAAGCTGTATCCAAATACGAGAGGCCGGTCAGGTAACCTTCTCCCTTGGCACACTCCAGTTCGAGGAGAATGTCGCCCAGTTCTCGGAGCTCGACATTATCTTTGTTGGTTAGCTTCGGAAAGTCCTCAATCTTCTTGAGCAGTGCGTGTTCAATGACTTCTGGTGTCCCATAACAGTCTTCGAGACGTTGCCAAACCAGGTTGAGGCCTGCTGTGGGATTGCGGACGTGCGCTGAGCAAATTCTCTTCGCCTGTTCTGACGACTCAGCTCCGAGCCACTTTGTCATCAAGGCTAGTTCTTCTCTGGCTGACAGATTCAAGTCCTTGGTGGTACTCAGGAAGGACGCTTTCCATGACCAATAATTTTCAGGACGGTCATCAAATTCTAGAAGGCCTGAACTTAACAATTCTCGGCGGATAAGGTACCTAGCGAGGTCTTGTGCACCTTGTGGCTAGGGTGAGGACTGCTTGGCTGGATTGGCCGAGTGCTGTGGAGGTCTCTGCAGGTAGGTCTTACTTGTTTCTTCTCCTTTAAGCTCAGTGTCTCCAAAAACAGGCTGTTTGCTACTGTGGTGAGTAGCTGGTTCTGCGTCGAGATAGCTGGATGTTTCCTTGGAGAACAATTTGGAGTGTTGTTGGACATACTCACTTGTACGTTGCACTGGACTGAGGGGCTGTTCTAGAACATATGCTTCATGGCTGGGCTCCCCGCCTTCGTTCTCCTCACCTTCTTCATAAGCTGCGGCTTCAGCTTTAGCGGCAGTGGCAGCTCTCTGGCTTTGGAGAATGTGGAGACTGGCGTTGAGGTCAGCTCTCTGCTTCATCACACTAGCTTCGTTTTCAGCGAAGGACAATTGAGCCTGGGCAGCTTTCGCCTTGGCACGTGCTTTGGCGGCTGCAGAAGCTGTCGATGATGACGGTCTGCTGGACCGCCGAGATGATCTGGAGGATGCTTTAGAGGACTGTGACTTGGCATCGTTTGCTCGGAGAGGCTCATGCTTCTCGATTGGCTGGTCGACGTCCTCTATGGTATATTGTCTTCCTGAGCGTAGACTCATGGTAGCTGAGTGGTATCTTCTTGTGCTTGAGCCCGCTGGGCTGTTGTCTTTTTACTTTTCTGCCCTCGCAGCGCGTTCCTATGCAGAGCTAGACAGGTAGCTAACAACTTGATATCTTCCCATAAAAATCACAAGGCTTGACTTTTCTTGTAAAGCGTTACTGAAAGATTCTTATTGTAAAACTGAAATACAACACAGAAATGGAAGCACACATTAGTATACAAGCGCATAACTGATATGCATACACAAATTTAGGTGCGCCTGAGCAACACAGTACATTTGGCATGTAAATTACCAAACATGTGGAAACACAGCTTACTGTGAATATACATTTAGCAAACTGGAAGGCATTCTCTTTAAATTAGCCCTGTACATAGTGCATCAAAATACAGCTACAAGTTAACCAGCTAGACACAGAGCGAGCACTTCACGGCTAGCTGTGTAAGTTTGCTTACAGAGAAAAGTTACAAACTAAACATTTTCTGCAACATACAGTGTACACTAATCATCTATAACATTCTCAAGTACTTACAGACAAATAATATCCAAGACTCAGGCATGGGAACAATACAACTTCCCAGAGCATGTGCCGCTGTAGGTCTGTAGTTTACTTTACTGCACTTACTGTGCTTTACAGCACTTTACTGCACTTTTACTGCAGTTGCTAGGTACCAAATAGCCACTAGGTGGCAGCACACAATGGGAATCGACCCAACTTACTCAAACCCCTGAATTAACTGGAAAACTAACATAAATTGCTACCGAGAGACAGCACACCTGGAGAACTGCATACAGTTTTGGTCTCCTTATTTAAGGAGGGATATACTTGCATTGGAGGCAGTTGAGAAAAGGTTCACTAGTTTGATTCCTAGGAGGAAAGGGGGTTGTTTTATGAAGAAAGGTTGAGCGGGGTGGGCCTATACTCATTGGAGTTTAGAAGAATGAAAGGTGATCTTATAGAAACATATAAGATTTTGAGGGGGTTTGATGGGGTGGATGCAGAGAGGATGTTTCCCCTCATGGGGGAATCTAGAACTAAGGGACATAGTTTCAGAATAAGGGGTCGCCCATTTAAAATGGAGATGAAGAGGAATTTCTTCTCTCAGAGGGTTGTGAATCTATAGAATTCTCTACCACAGAGAGCTGTGGAGGCTGGGTCATTGAATATATTTAAGGTGGAGATTTTTGAACTATAGGGGAGTCAAGGGGTATGGCGAGCGAGCAGGAAAGTGGAGTTGAGGCCATGATCTTACTGAATGGTGGAGCAGGCTCGAGGGGCAAAATGGCCTACTCCTGCTCCTATTTCTTATGTCCTTATGTTCCAATCCTCCTTTGATACAGGAGTGGTGCCAGAGGACTGCAGAATTGCAAATGTTACACACTTGTTCAAAAAAGGGTGTAAGGATAAACCGAGCAACTACAGGCCAGTCAGTTTAACCTCGGTAGTGGGGAAGCTTTTAGAAACGATAATCAGGAACAAAATTAACTTTCACTTGGACAAGTGTGGATTAATTAAGGAAAGGAAAGCCAGCATGGATTTGTTAAAGGCAAATCATGTTTAACATACTTGATCGAGTTTTTTGATGAGGTAACAGAGGGGGTTGATGAGGGCAATGTGGTTGATGTGCTGTACATGGACTTCCAAAAGGCGTTTGATAAAGTGCCACATAATAGGCTTGCCAGCAAAGTTGAAGCCCATGGAATAAAAGGGACAGTGGCAGCATGGATGGAAAATTGGCAAATTGACAGGCAACAGAGAGTTGTGGTGAATGGTTGGTTTTCAGACTGGAGGAAGATATACAGTGGTGTTCCCCAGGGGTCGGTATTAGAACCACTTCTTTTCTTGATAGATAATGGAACAGAAATTCGGGTCCCCACGGGTGAGTACATGCTGGGTACTCACGCGTAGGGCCAACGAAAGTGCCGGTTTCGTGCATGCAGAGTGCATGCGCGGGAAACCGGAACTTCTGTTCCCTTGAAAGAAGGGGTTCACAGGTCGAATGCGTGCGCCAGAGAGGCAGCGCGTACGCCTGGAACTTCTGTTTTTTTTACAGGTTTCTCCGGGAGGGTAAGTCCCCAGCAGCTACGCTTTTAAAAAGCAGTCACAAGGCCTGCTTTTAAAAAGGTAAGTGGTGAATTAAGTAAAATGAAAACATTTATTCCACAGGTTTGTTATTTTTAAATACTTTAAAGAAAGGTAAGTTTATTTTTAGCCCTGTTAAAAAGTGTAAATCATTTTTTCAAAAATTTAAATTATTGTTTAAAATAGTTATTTTATGTAATTTATAGTTATTATAAAAAAGTGCTAAAAAAAATGATTTGAAGTTTTAGTTATGTTTTGAGGCCGATCTCTATTTCATAGATTTGATTGGCTCTCCATGGCCCACGTGATCCCAGGGGATGCTTCGAACTAACTGCGCCCCTGGGATACGCAAGCACTGCGCGCCAGCAGTTGGAGGAGGCCCAGGATCAGAGTCCCACGCGGGCCCACAGCAAAACGGCTGGCGCACTAGGTAAGTGCAGTTCAGGGGCTTGCACCCGCGGGAAGCCTCCGACCCGAATTTCTGGCCCAATAATGACTTGGACTTGGGTGTACAGGGCACAATTTCAAAAATTGCTGATGACACTGAGGAGAAGCTGGGGTTGTTCTCCATAGAGCAGAGAAGGTTGAGAGATTTGATAGAGGTATTCAAAATCATGAGGTCTAGACACTGTAGATAGTGAGAAACTGTTCCCATTGGCGGAAGGGGCAAGAACCAGAGGACACAGATTTAAGTTGATTGGCAAAAGAACCAAAGGTGACATGAGGCAATACTTTTTTACGCAGCAAGAGGCTAGGATCTGGAAATCACTGCCTGAAAGGGAGGCAGGCTCAATTGCGGCTTTCCAAAGGGAATTGGATAAGTACCTGAAGGAAAACAAATTGCAGGGCTACGGGGAAAGGAAGTGGGACTGGCTGAAGTGTTCTTGCAGAGAGCCAGCACGGGCTCGACAGGCCGAATGGCCTCCTTCTGTGCTGTGACCATTGTATGATTCTACGAGCAGAGAGACTGTTACAGGAAGAAACAACCATACTTTGTCCACTGAGCAATTCCATGGGAGATCAACTAGTTTCCTTAAAGTATTTCTCTTGTTCACAAACAGATATTACTGACTATCCTGAAAGCCCAGTGTCTCAGTAACACGGTTCCTGCAGCTGATTTCTATCCAAGCATTTCTGCTGTACGATCAAAATGAAGATGGCCACTGAACCTATTGTCAACTTTTCTCACTCACTCAGACCGACAGAATGAAAAATGAACAGTCGGTGTCTATACTTTACCCAATAGAAGTTAACACAGTACCTTTGGGAGTCCTGCTGCATGTTTCATCTGCACCCCACCAACTGTAGCAGTCTGCCCACGGCAGGGGGGGTTGGAAGGAAGCAAACAAGTAGAACAGGCTGTAGCCGATGATGCAGGGATAGACAATGTTGGCAATGGCACAATATAGGGCCGTAGTGATCCCCACACCTTAAAATGGAATGAGGAAAAGGAGCTTAGATTAGAAATGATTTATTTGAAATAAATTCTTTCACATGGTTTCAGCTGTACTTTGCGAGGAGTCGGCGGTACCCGAGGCAGATAAATACAGCGGGAGGTGAGGACAGCGCGGCGCTGCGAGGAGTCGGCAGTACCCGAGACAGATAATTACACCGGGAGGCGAGGACAGTGCCGAGCTGCGAGGAGTCGGCGGTATGCAAGACAGATAAAAACAGCGGGAGGCGAGGACAGCGCCGAGCTGCGAGGAGTCGCTGGTACCCGAGACAGATAAATACAGTGGGAGGCGAGGACAGCGCCGAGCTGCGAGGAGTCGGTGGTACCCGAGACAGATAAATACAGTGGGAGGCGAGGATAGCACTGAGCTGCGAGGAGTCGGCAGTACCCAAGACAGATAAATACAGCGGGAGGCGAGGACAGCGCTGAGCTGCGAGGAGTCGGCAGTACCCAAGACAGATAAATACAGCGGGAGGCGAGGACAGCGCCGAGCTGCGAGGAGTCAGTGGTACCTGAGACAGATAAATACAGCGGGAGGCGAGGACAGAGCCGAGCTGCGAGGAGTCAGTGGTACCCGAGATAGATAAATACAGCGGGAGGCGAGGACAGCGCCGAGCTGCGAGGAGTCGGCGGTACCCGAGACAGATAAATATAGTGGTAGGCGAGGACAGAGCCGAGATGCAAGGAGTCGGCGGTACCCGAGACAGATAAATACACGGGAGGCGAGGACAGAGCCGAGATGCAAGGAGTCGGCGGTACCCGAGACAGATAAATACACGGGAGGCGAGGACAGAGCCGAGATGCAAGGAGTCGGCGGTACCCGAGACAGATAAATACACGGGAGGCGAGGACAGCGCCGAGCTGCGAGATATCGGCGGTACCCGAGACAGATAAATACAGCGGGAGGCGAGGACAGCGCCGAGCTGCAAGGAGTCGGCGGTACCCAAGGCAGATAAATACAGCGCGAGGCGAGCACAGCGCGGTGCTGCGAGGAGTCGGTGGTACCCGAGATAGATAAATACAGCGCGAGGCGAGGACAGCGCCGAGCTGTGAGGAGTCGGTGGTACCCAAGACAGATAAATACAGCGGGAAATGAGGACAGCGCCGAGCTGCGAGGAGTCGGTGGTACCCGAGATAGATAAATACAGCGCGAGGCGAGGACAGCGCCGAGCTGTGAGGAGTCGGTGGTACCCAAGACAGATAAATACAGCGGGAAATGAGGACAGCGCTGAGCTGCGAGGAGTCGGCGGTACCCGGGATAGATAAATACAGCGGGAAATGAGGACAGAGCCAAGCTGCGAGGAGTCGGTGGTACCCGAGATAGATAAATACAGCGGGAAATGAGGACAGCGCTGAGCTGCGAGGAGTCGGCGGTACCCGGGATAGATAAATACAGCGGGAAATGAGGACAGCGCCGAGCTGCGAGGAGTCGGTGGTACCCGAGATAGATAAATACAGCGGGAAATGAGGACAGCGCCGAGCTGCGAGGAGTCGGTGGTACCCGAGATAGATAAATACAGCGGGAAATGAGGACAGCGCCGAGCTGCGAGGAGTCGGTGGTACCCGAGATAGATAAATACAGCGGGAAATGAGGACAGCGCTGAGCTGCGAGGAGTCGGCGGTACCCGGGATAGATAAATACAGTGGGAGACGAGGACAGCGCTGAGCTGCGAGGAGTCGGCGGTACCCAAGACAGATAAATACAGCGCGAGGCGAGGACAGCGCTGAGCTGCGAGGAGTCGGCGGTACCCAAGATAGATAAATACAGCGCGAGGCGAGGAAAGCGCCGAGCTGCGAGGAGTCGGCGGTACCCAAGATAGATAAATACAGCGCGAGACGAGGACAGCGCCGAGCTGCGAGGAGTCGGCGGTACCCAAGATAGATAAATACAGCGCGAGGCGAGCACAGCGCGGTGCTGCGAGGAGTCGGTGGTACCCGAGATAGATAAATACAGCGGGAGGTGAGGACAGCGCCGAGCTGCGAGGAGTCGGTGGTACCCGAGATAGATAAATACAGCGCGAGGCGAGGACAGCGCCGAGCTGTGAGGAGTCGGTGGTACCCAAGACAGATAAATACAGCGGGAAATGAGGACAGCGCTGAGCTGCGAGAAGTCGGCGGTACCCGGGATAGATAAATACAGCGGGAAATGAGGACAGAGCCAAGCTGCGAGGAGTCGGTGGTACCCGAGATAGATAAATACAGCGGGAAATGAGGACAGCGCTGAGCTGCGAGGAGTCGGCGGTACCCGGGATAGATAAATACAGCGGGAAATGAGGACAGCGCCGAGCTGCGAGGAGTCGGTGGTACCCGAGATAGATAAATACAGCGGGAGGCGAGGACAGCGCCGAGCTGCGAGGAGTCGGCGGTACCCGAGATAGATAAATACAGCGGGAAATGAGGACAGCGCCGAGCTGCGAGGAGTCGGTGGTACCCGAGATAGATAAATACAGCGGGAAATGAGGACAGCGCTGAGCTGCGAGGAGTCGGCGGTACCCGGGATAGATAAATACAGTGGGAGACGAGGACAGCGCTGAGCTGCGAGGAGTCGGCGGTACCCAAGATAGATAAATACAGCGCGAGACGAGGACAGCGCTGAGCTGCGAGGAGTCGCTGGTACCCAAGACAGATAAATACAGCGCGAGGCGAGGAAAGCGCCGAGCTGCGAGGAGTCGGCGGTACCCAAGATAGATAAATACAGCGCGAGACGAGGACAGCGCCGAGCTGCGAGGAGTCGGCGGTACCCAAGATAGATAAATACAGCGCGAGGCGAGGACAGCGCCGAGCTGCGAGGAGTCGGCGGTACGCGAGACAGATAAATACAGCGGGAGGCGAGCACAGCGCCGAGCTGCGAGGAGTCGGCGGTACCCGAGATAGATAAATACAGCGCGAGGCGAGGACAGTGCCGAGCTGCGAGGAGTCGGTGGTACCTGAGATAGATAAATACAGCGCGAGGCGAGGACAGCGCCGAGCTGCGAGGAGTCGGCGGTACGCGACACAGATAAATACAGCGGGAGGCGAGCACAGCGCCGAGCTGCGAGGAGTCGGCGGTACCTGAGATAGATAAATACAGCGCGAGGCGAGGACAGCGCCGAGCTGCGAGGAGTCGGCGGTACGCGAGACAGATAAATACAGCGCGAGGCGAGGACAGCGCCGAGCTGCGAGGAGTCGGCGGTACCCGAGATAGATAAATACAGCGGGAGGCGAGGACAGCGCCGAGCTGCGAGGAGTCGGCGGTACCCAAGATAGATAAATACAGCGGGAGGCGAGGACAGCGCCGAGCTGCGAGGAGTCAGTGGTACCCGAGATAGATAAATACAGCGGGAAATGAGGACAGCGCCGAGCTGCGAGGAGTCGGCGGTACCCGGGATAGATAAATACAGCGGGAAATGAGGACAGCGCCGAGCTGCGAGGAGTCAGTGGTACCCGGGATAGATAAATACAGCGGGAAATGAGGACAGCGCCGAGCTGCGAGGAGTCGGCGGTATCCGGGATAGATAAATACAGTGGGAGGCGAGGACAGCGCCGAGCTGTGAGGAGTCGGCGGTACCCGAGATAGATAAATACAGCGGGATGCGAGGACAGTGCCGAGCTGCGAGGAGTCGGCGGTACGCGAGACAGATAAATACAGCGGGAGGCGAGGACAGCGCCGAGCTGCGAGGAGTCGGCGGTACCCGAGACAGATAAATACAACGGGAGGCGAGGACAGTGCTGAGCTGCGAGGAGTCGCTGGTACCCGAGACAGATAAATACAGCGGGAGGCGAGGACAGCGCCGAGCTGCGAGGAGTCGGCGGTACGCGAGACAGATAAATACAGCGGGAGGCGAGGACAGCGCCGAGCTGCGAGGAGTCGGCAGTACCCGAGGCAGATAATTACAGCGGGAGGCAAGGACAGCGCCGAGCTGGGAGGAGTCGGCGGTACCCGAGACAGATAAATACAGTGGGAGGCGAGGATAGCGCTGAGCTGCGAGGAGTCGGCAGTACCCGAGACAGATAATTACAGCGGGAGGCGAGGACAGTGCCGAGCTGCAAGGAGTCGGCGGTATCCGAGGCAGATAAATACAGCGGGAGGCAAGGACAGCGCCGAGCTGGGAGGAGTCGGCGGTACCCGAGACAGATAAATACAGCGGGAGGCGAGGACAGCGCAGCACTGCGAGGAGTTGGCGGTACCCGAGACAGATAAATACAGCGGGAGGCGAGGACAGAGCCAAGCTGCGAGGAGTCGCTGGTACCCGAGACAGATAAATACAGCGGGGGGTGAGGACAGCGCTCAGCTGCGAGGAGTCGGCAGTACCCGAGACAGATAATTACAGCGGGAGGCGAGGACAGAGCTGAACTGCGAGGAGTCAGTGGTACCTGAGACAGATAAATACAGCGGGAGGCGAGGACAGCGCTGAGCTGCAAGGAGTCGGCGGTACCCGAGACAGATAAATACAGTGGTAGGCGAGGACAGAGCCGAGCTGCGAGGAGTCGGCGGTACCCGAGACAGATAAATACAGTGGTAGGCGAGGACAGAGCCGAGCTGCAAGGAGTCGGCGGTACCCGAGACAGATAAATACAGCGGGAGGCGAGGACAGAGCCGAGCTGCAAGGAGTCGGCGGTACCCGAGACAGATAAATACACGGGAGGCGAGGACAGCGCCGAGCTGCAAGGAGTCGGCGGTACCCAAGACAGATAAATACACGGGAGGCGAAGACAGCGCCGAGCTGCAAGGAGTCGGCGGTACCCGAGACAGATAAATACAGTGGGAGGCGAAGACAGCGCCGAGCTGCAAGGAGTCGGCGGTACCCGAGACAGATAAATACAGCGGGAGGCGAGCACAGCGCGGTGCTGCAAGGAGTCGGCGGTACCCAAGGCAGATAAATACAGCGGGAGGCGAGGACAGTGCCGAGCTGCAAGGAGTCGGCGGTACCCAAGGCAGGTAAATACAGCGGGAGGCGAGGACAGCGCGGTGCTGCGAGGAGTCGGCGGTACCCGAGATAGATAAATACAGCGGGAGGTGAGGACAGCGCCAAGCTGCGAGGAGTCGGCGGTACCCGAGATAGATAAATACAGCGGGAGGTGAGGACAGCACTGAGCTGTGAGGAGTCGGCGGTACCCAAGACAGATAAATACAGTGGGAGGAGAAGGACAGCGCCGAGCTGCGAGGAGTCGGCGGTACCCGAGATAGATAAATACAGCGGGAGACGAGGACAGCGCCGAGCTGCGAGGAGTCGGCGGTACCCAAGGCAGATAAATACAGCGGGAGGCGAGGACAGCGCCGAGCTGCGAGGAGTCGGCGGTACCCGAGATAGATAAATACAGTGGGAGGAGAAGGACAGCGCCGAGCTGCGAGGAGTCGGCGGTACCCGGGATAGATAAATACAGTGGGAGACGAGGACAGCGCCGAGCTGCGAGGAGTCGGCGGTACCCGGGATAGATAAATACAGTGGGAGACGAGGACAGCGCCGAGCTGCGAGGAGTCGGCGGTACCCGGGATAGATAAATACAGTGGGAGACGAGGACAGCGCCGAGCTGCGAGGAGTCGGTGGTACAAATCCGGTGAATTCAAAAACAACAAAATAAAAACAAGGAGTGACATCACAGGACAGCAGGTAGGTGATTGGTTGGTGAGTATTACTGTTTTTTTCTCTCTAAGCTAGGCAGTGATTTAAACTGAGAGCAGGAAACTAGAATACAAGTTATCAAATTAATAACTTAACTAGTTAAACTAATTAATATTACTATAAATAATCATTGAATACAGACTTTAACTAATTAAATAAATAAAATAAGGTTAGATTAAGAAATGGCAGAGCAGGTTGTGTGTCTGGACTGCAGTATGTGGGAGTTTGTGGACAGAGAGACTGTCCCGAGTGAACAGACCTGCAAGAGATGTCTCCATCTCGAATCTCTCCAGATCAGAGTCATTGAGCTGGAGTGCAAGTTGGAGGCACTCTAACACGTAAGGGAGGGGCAGGAGTATCTGGACAATTTTCTCCAGACTTCGGTCACACCTCGTAGAGAGGTGCAGAATCAGAATGGGATTGGTGTGAGCGATTGTGTGCAGAATAAGGGGAACCCAGGTAAGAAAGGGGTTGAGGATCCACAGAAAGTGATCCGATCCAACAGGTACAATGTGAGGATAAGGATAAAGGCTGTCGGAAGGACAGTCAGAATGTGGACCATGGCATTTGGAGCAGGAGGCTGTCCAAATGGGGAGAGAAAGTGTAATGTGATAGTTGGAGGGGATTCTTTAATTATGGGGACAAATAGCATCCTTTGTATGCAAGATCGAGAGTCCCACTTTGTATGTTGCATAACAAGTATCAGGGTGAGGGCCATCTCGAACCAGCTGAAAAGGATACTGGAGAGGTAGGGGAGAATCCAATCGTTGTGGTCCATGTTGGGACCAACAACATAGGGAAGAATAGGCAAGAGGTCCTGTTTGGGGAGCGCCAGGAACTAAGAGCTAAATTAAAGAACTGGACCTCAAGGTTTATAATCTCTGGATTATTACCTGATCCACATGCAAATTGGCGTAGGGATAAGCTGATTAGGGAAGTAAACACGTGGCTAAAGGAGTGGTGTGGGAAAGAGGGATTCCATTTCATGGGGCACTGGCACCAGTATTGGGACAGGATGGAACTGTACCATTGGGATGGGCTCCACCTGAACCGGTCTAAGATAGGATAAATAGGGCGGTCACAAGGACTTTAAACTAGTAAATGGGGAGAGGGCTCAAGTAGAAAATAATAGTTCAAAAACAACAAAAGGGAAGAGAGGAGAGTAACAGTCAGAGTAAAGTGATGAAACCAGGAGAGAGAAATAAGAATCATGTGAGTTAAACATTAGAGCTGAAGGACAGGCGAGGGTGTGTGGCCAGAATTAGTGTTCTTTATACAAACACATGGAGTATAAGGAATAAATTGAGTGAATTGCAGGTGCGAATTAAAATAGGAAGGTATGACATGGTAGCCATTACTGAGACTTGGTTACAAGACGGTCAGGACTGGGAACTAAATATACCGTCTACAGGAAAGTCAGAGAAAATGGCAGAGGGGGAGGAGTAGCCTTAGTGATTAAGGATGAACACACTTCAATGATAAGAGAGGATATAAAGAGAGGTAAGCAGGCAGTGGAGACTTTATGGGTAGAATTAAGAAACAGGAAAGGATTTAAGAACATAAGAACATAAGACGTAGCAGCAGGAGCGGGTCATTTGGCCCCTCGAGCCTGCTCCGCCATTCAATAAGATCATGGCTGATCTGATCTTGGCCTCAACTCCACCTCCCTGCCCGCACCCCATAACCATTGACCCCCTTGTTGTTCAAAAATCTGTCTATCTCAATCTTAAATATATTCAATGATATAGCCTCCACACCTCTCTGGGGAAGAGAATTCCAAAGATTCACAACCCTCTGAAAGAAATCATTTCCGATTTAAATGGGTGCCCCCTTATTCTGAAATTATGCCCCTAGTTCTAGATTCCCCCATGAGGGGAAACATCCTCACTGCATCTACCCTGTCAAGCCCCTTCAGAATCTTATATGTTTCAATAAGATACCCTCTCATTCTTCTAAACTCCAATGAGCATAGGCCCAACCTGCTCAACCTTTCTTCATATGACAACCCCTTCATCTCAGGAATTAACCAAGTGAACCTTCTCTGAACTGCCTCCAAAGCAAGTATATCCCTCCTTAAATAAGGAGACCAAAACTGTACGCAGTACTCCAGGTGCGGTCTCACCAGCACCCTGTACTGTTGTAACAGGACTTCCCTACTTTTATACTCCATTCCCTTTGCAATAAAGGACAACACTCCATTTGCCTTCCTAATTACTTGCTGTGCCTGCATGCTAATTTTTTCTGATTCATATACAAGGACCCCCCAGACCCCTCTGTACCTCCGCATTTTGTAATCTCTCCCTATTTAAATAATAATTTACTTTTTTATTTTTCTTACCAAAGTGGATAACCTCACATTTTCCAACATTAAGCTACATCTGCCAGATTTTTGCCCACTCACTTAGCCTATCTATATCCCTTTGGAGATTCTTTGTATCCTCCACACAATTTGCTTCCCACCTATCTTTGTATCATCAGCAAATTTGACTACATTACACTCGGTCCCTTCATCCAAGTCATTAATATAGATTGTAAATAGTTGAGGCCCCAGCACTGATCGCTGCGGCACCCCACTAGTTACAGTTTGCTAACCTGAAAATGACCCATTTATCCTGACTCTCTGTTTTCTGTTAGTTAGCCAATCCTCTATCCATGCTAATATATTACCTCCAATCCCATGAGCTCTTATCCTGTGTAGTAACCTTTTAACCTTATCGAATGCCTTCTGGAAATCCAAATACACAACATCAACTGGTTCCCCTTTATCCACCCTGCTTGTTACATCCTCAAAGAACTCCAGCAAATTTGTCAAACATGATTTCCCTTTCATAAAACCATGCTGACTCTGCTTGACTATATTATGATTTTCTAAATGTCCTGCTATCACTTCCTTAATGATGGACTCCAACATTTTCCCAATGACAGATGTTAGGCTAACTGGTCGATAGTTGCCTGCTTTCTGCCTCCCTCCTTTCTTAAGTAGGGGCATTACATTTGCGGTTTTCCAGTCCGCTGGGACCGCTCGAGAATCCAGGGAATTTTGGTAGATTACAACCAATGCATCCACTATCTCTGCAGCCACCTCTTTTATGACTCTAGGATGCACGCCATCGGGTCCAGGGGACTTGTTCACATTTAGTCCTATTAGTTTGCCTAGTACTTTCTCTCTAGTGATAGTGATTGCTTTAAGTTCCCCCCCCAACCCCCCGAGGGTTTTTTGAGGGCATGTTGTTATGAAAAAAGTAGAAATAATTTTTATACATATAAATGAGTTTTTCTGTCTGTCTGTCTGTGTGGGAAGGAGAGAGAGAGAGAGGGAAAGAGAGAGGGGGAAGGAGAGAGAGAGAAAGGGGGAAGGAGAGAGAGAGAGAGGGGCAGAGACAGAGAGAGAGGGGGAAGGAGAGAGAGAGAGACTGGGGGAGAAGAGAAAGATGGGGGAGAGAGAGACTGGGGGGGAGAGGGGGATTGGGGGGAAGAGAGAGAGAGACTGGGGGGAGAGAAAAACCGGGGGGGAAGAGAGAGAGAGAGAGACTGGGGGAAGAGAGAGAGAGAGACTGGGGGGAAGGAGCGCCTCAGGCCCGGCCGGATGGACCCCTGCCGCTCTGGTGAATCGGAGCCCCCTACGCTGCATATCACCTCAGGCCCGGCCCGAGGGAGCCCTGATGAGCTCCTGCTTCGGGCCTCCGACGCCGCTCCGCTGCTGGATTTATTTCGGTCAATGTTTTTCTGGCTGTTGTATGGTCGCAGTTTATCAGTTTATCGCCGCGTGGTTGTCTGTGGTTTTTCACGCTCCCGCACTAACACCAGTTTGAAAGATTAGGCCCCACCCACACATGCCATGAAACGCCCCCCATCACGCAGCATGCTCCCCCCGTAGGATTGGTCAACCTTCACGTCACTCAATGCTAATGAACGGATTCCCCCTTATGATTGGCCAACCCCTAATGAGCGGATTTTTGAACGTTTTTTGTGTACTGTCCGAACAATTTTTGTCTGACCAAAAAGTAAATATGCCTATGACACTCCCCTAATCATAAGCTTTCTTTTGATATGACATATGTGTAGGTATGCTCTATAATGTTTGAGTTAATTCTGGACATACACACAGACAGACAGACAGACAGACAGACAGACACCACAATCCTTTTATATATATATAAAAGATTATTGGGATGCTTTTAATGTCTTCTACTGTGAAGATCGTTACAAAATATTTGTTCAAGGTCTCCGCCATTTCCCTGTTTCCCATTATTAATTCCCCAGACTCATCCTCTTGGGGACCAACATTTACTTTAGCTACTCGCTTCCTTTTTTTACCTGTAGAAGCTCTTACTATCTGTTTTTATATTTTTTGCTAGCTTACTCTCATAAGCTATCTTCTCTCTCTTTATCATTTTTTAGTCGTCCTTTGCTGCTTTTTAAAAATTTCCCCATGCTCTGGCCTTTCACTATTCTTTGCAACATTGTATGCTTTTGTTTTCAATTTGATACCATCCTTTACTTCCTTAGTTAGCCAAGGATGGTTCATCCTTCTCTTAGAGTCTTTGGGGGAGAAATTGAGTACAGTCCTGTTTGGGGCGCCAGCCTCGCCAGGGCGCTAAAAGTAGCGCCCCGGAAACTTTCGCGCCCCCGCACCGGAAATTGAGTGGTTGCGTCCCAAAGGGAAGCGCAGCGCTACTGAAGGTGCCCCGCATCCCTCTTGGGGCGCTGCGAGTGAATATCGTGGTGCAACGTGCTGCATCGCCACACGCTGCGGCATGTCGCGCTGCGATATTGCAGGCCTTCCTCCCCTTCTTAAAGGGGAGGGGCCTTGGGCAGCATGATCTGGGGCCCAGCTGGGCCCCCGAGGATCAGGAGTGCAGGCAAAAGAGCACGGCACCGAGGAGAAGTGCCGGGCTCTTGGAGCGCAGCCGGCACTCCGCAGGGGGGGTGTTCAGGAGGCCGGGGATGGGAGCGCAGGCAGGTGCTGGCAGGCGGCCCACAACAAAAATGGCCACACCGCACCTCCCCTTTAATTTGCGCCTCCTCGGCCGCAGGCACGCCACCCTGACCCTGTCGGACATAGCGTCCGGCGGTAAATCAGGGGGCGCTGCTGAATATCGTGGCCGGGGCGTCAGCGGGGCGCTGCGCACACCGATTACATCATCGGCAGTGGCGCAGCGCTAACGGTTAGCGCCACCACTAACGTCCCACGGAATTTAGCGGGAGGCGTGGGCAGTGCCGCGCCCAGGCGCGAGTTGGCTTGCGACCCACTTAGTGCCCTCTTAAGGCACTAACGGGTGGCGCAGCCAACTGAATTTCTTCCCCTTTCTAACTGGAATGTATCTTTGCTGAGAGTTATGAAATATCTCCTTAAATATTTGCCACTGTAATATATTTTCCCAGTCCACTTTAACTCAGTCCGCCTTCATACCTTTGTAATTGCCTTTGTTTAAGTTCTGGACATTAGTTTGAGACCTAGCTTTCTCACCCTCAAGCTGAATTTGAAATTCTACCATGCTATAATCACTTGTCCCAAGAGGATCCTTCACTTCGTGATCATTAATTAATCCAGCCTCGTTACACATTACCAGGTCTAAAATAGTCTTCTCCCCGGTTGGTTCCACAACATATTGTTCCAAGAAACCATCCTGTATACACTCTAAGAACTCTTCCTCAAGTCGACTTTGCCAAGTTGCTTTGTCCAATCAATATGAAGATTAACATTTCTCATGATTATAGCTGTACCTTCCTTACAAGCCTCTATTATTTCTTGATTTATTCTCTGTCCTACAGTGTGGTTACTGTTTGGGGGCCTGTAGACCACTCCCACCAGTGACTTTTTACCCTTATTATTTCTTATCTCCACCCAAACTGATTCTACGTCTTGATCTTCTAGGCCAATATCATTTCTCATTATTGCACTGATCTCATCCCTTATTAACAGAGGTACACCACCTCCTTTTCCTTTCTGCCTATCCTTACGAAATGGCAAAAGCCCTGACTATTCAGTTCCCAGCCTTGGTCACCTTGCAACCATGTCTCTGTAATGGCTATCAGATCATACCCATTTATTTCTATCTGTGCTGTCAACTCATCTACCTTGTTACAAATACTGCATGCGTTCAGATATAGAGCTTTGAGTTTTGTCTTTTTATCATTTTTCCCTACTCTGACCCCTCTTTCTGATGCAGTCTTATGTATACGCTCTGTCCCTTCCTGTCACACTCTGGTTATCATTACCCCTATCGCTACCCTGCACTTTTGCCTTCTCATTTTACTTTGACTTTTTAAATTTTGGCACAGCATATCCCTCCCCCTCACTATTTAGATTAAAGCCCTATCTACAGCCCAATTATTTCATTCGCCAGGACACTGAGTGTGTAGACTGTAGTGGGAGTTGGGTATAGATAAAGATAAAATAGTGGAGATAAAAAATAGTAAGGGAAAAAAGTCTCTGGTGGGCATAGTCTACAGGCCCCCGAACAGTAGCAATACTGTTGGACAGAGTATAAATCAACAAATAATGGAGGCCTGTAAAAAAGGTATGGTAATAATCATGGGTGATATTAATCTCCATATTGATTGGACAAATCAAATTGGCCATGGTAGCTTTGAGGAGGAGTTCATAGAGTATATCCAGTGTACCGTGGCTGCAGTGTGTACCATCTACAAGATGCACTGCAGCAACTCGCCAAGGCTTCTTCGGCAGCACCTCCCAAACCCGCGACCTCTACCACCTAGAAGGACAAGGGCAGGAGGTGCATGGGAACACCACCACCTGCAAGTTCCTGTCCAAGTCACACACCATTCTGACTTGGAAGTATATCGCCATTTCTTCATCGTCGCTGGGTCAAAATCCTGGAACTCCCTCCCTAACAGCACTGTGGGAGTACCTTATCCACACGGACTGCAGCAGTTCAAGAAGGCTGTTCATCACCACCTTCTCAAGGGCAACTATGGATGGGCAATAAATGCTGGCTTTGACAACAACACCCACATCCCATGAACGAAAAAGAAAGCCACACGCGTACTTTTTAGCAGGAGTTGGCGATCAGTGACAGGGTCCTTGGCTGATGTTTTCCTCCTCAGTCTATGGACACAGGGACAGCTCTAGAGCCCTCACTGTTGCCTGGGACTAGCTGCACTGTTGAGCTACATATGTGATTTCATTTTTATTTAATTCTAAGCACCACACCAGCTCCCGTTCTTTCTCTCAAAACTCTCTTAATTTGTTTTCATTTTTCATCATGCTTCTCACTCCAGAGACACACGACTGCACTCGCAGAGACTGAATTCCCTCCACTTTATATCACTGGAAAATCCAAACCCTTCAATCCCTTTCAATGGCCTGATGAGCCCCCAGTTGCTGCATCTAAATGGAATGAGTGAAACTAACACAATCACAATTAATCAACATCTCTTTCAGAAAAATGAAACATGAAACCAACATCAGTGCTAATAACTGAATGAAAGTCTGTGAAAAGTGTACGACAGATCAGATTGCAAACAGTACTTCAGTAAGGCTGGTTTAAACCTCCATCTGATAAGGAAAATATAACCAGTATATTAATATGAGTTAAACACTATTAATCAATTAAGCTGTTGCCGAGCTTGTGTTGCTGATGAAACATTAACCTTGTAGCATTGGCACGGCTTTCCACACTGCAACAGGTCCAAGGCTGGCAAACTGCCCAAAGGAAGATTCCAAGAAAAACATTGGTATCCCAACGAGTGCCAGCATGAGAGTGTAGGGAATAAGAAATGCGCCTGGAAAAAATGATAAAGGAATGCTGAAAAAGACTGTTTGGATGTCAGAGTGAGCAGGTTTATTCATGCAGTTTCGAGGTGGATGTTAAACAACTAAACAGTCCATTTCATATCCACACAGGCACTAAATATTGTCATTGACAGAACAGTGTGACTGCAGATTGCAAGTTTACTCAGATCTGAATACAAAACAAAACAGCCACAATGAACATTCAGGCTCTTATCCTATTGCATTACTCCCAACACCCCAGTTCCTTGCACTTGAGAGTCTCAATGGCACCTGGCACAAAGCCAATGCTCTATTTCAGCACAGTCAAGTAGTTTACAGGGAATTCATTCTGGGGTCGGTGCTGGAGGTGAAAATACAATCTGTGCTCCCAGCAGAAACTTCTGGAGTTGATTTTGCTCCAGGAAATGGAGGATCGATCTTTACTGTCAAAACTACAGATTGTCAAAGTGCAGAAATATATGGTTATAACATCAAATAACACCACAGCCCTGAATTACCTCACTATTTTTAGATCAAGCCACAATGTCCGTGTTGGACCTTTCCCTGGAGTTGATTTCAGGGTGGGATCCATTCTCATCAGTTTTACACCTGTTTTGTCCCCAATGAAATTGTCGATGGAAATCCAGGCCAGTGCTTCCTGCACCTGCCCCTTTTACAGGGTTCATAAGGAAACTGTACGGTAATGACAGGATGAAGTCATGAGTAAAAATTCCCATTATTACCGGCCCATTGCCCCCTGTCTAACAAACAGCCATATCATTAATACTTTAAAAGATATTCAAAGTAATAAATTATCAGTTCTACACACCTGCTAAGGCTCATTCATTTTGGTTTCAAATACCATCTATTTGA
This sequence comes from Somniosus microcephalus, assembly GCF_052327205.1. NCBI lineage: Eukaryota > Metazoa > Chordata > Chondrichthyes > Squaliformes > Somniosidae > Somniosus > Somniosus microcephalus. Next base: position 335,398,820 of record NC_140987.1, on the reverse strand, counting down.
TGTATCTCACTCTTAACTAGAAATGCATTTATTTCAAGGGGTTTGTGATCAGTGCCTGTCTTTTTACAAATATAAATCTCACTACTAAATATTCCCTGAGCTTTTTGATTTTAATCTAGATGAGACTGGTGGAATAATCTCTTTAGTCATTCCCTGTTGTCTAGCTAATCATGGAGATACTCTTTAAGTGCAGCAGTTCTGGTACTAGACTAGGAACCTGCAGTTCATGAGTTCAAATCCCATCAAGACAAATTATGAAATTTAATTCAATAAATCTGGGAACCTGTGGGCTGGAACTAAAAATGACAATAACAGGTGTTGCCCACTGTCTAACAAACAGCCGTATCATTAATGGGAGTATTATCCCATTAGTATCCCATTAGTGTTGTAAAAACCCAACTGGTTCTGTAATGTCCTCAGCTGAAAAAGTTACTGCCACCCTTACCTGGTCTGACCTACACATGACTCCAGTCCCACACTATGGGCCTGAAATTGTGATCGGAGGCTTCCTGCGGGTGGATGCCTTTGACCTGCAAAAAATCTACGAATATACTTGGTGGCCCGGGAGGTACAGAGGCTTGCGATCCTGGGCCTCTATGGGTCCGCACTGGCCAAGCCCCACATATCCTAGGGCGCATGCGGTACGCAAGCTCCCCTGGAATCACGTGGGCTGGCCCAACCAATAAAAGAAGGGAATCCTCATTCATACTTATTGGAGTTGCATACGTACGGAACTCCCATAAGTATGAATGGGGATCGCTTAAAAAATACACCAACACATGGAAAAAAGCTTACATATTTAAAATTAATTAAAATGCTTTTACCAGGCGTAAGAATTTCACTGGCATTCAGAGGACAGAAGTTGTGCAAATAGCGCAACTCTCCACCCGCAGAGGCCCATCTCCTGGGGATGCGCAGAATCTGTCAAGAGGATTCTTAACAGATCACAAGTTCTGGGTTTTCACACATGCATTTCGCATGCCTAAACCCGGAACTTGCGTAGCCCCTATGGGCATGTGCGCACCTCGTACGCACCCGTGGGGGTCGCAAAATATGGCCCAGTGTGGTTATCTCTTACTGTCCTCAGAACAACTCGGGTGGACAATAAATACCACCTTGTCACATCACCCACATCACAGGAAAAAAGGTTTTATAAATAGCCAACAGTTTAAAGCTGTGAGATTCAATTCATCGCTCCTTATATCAGCATTTTCAACCCTGTATTATTTACCTAGTGCAATAAAGGGTTCCCTGGTTTATTGAATTTAATAATCTTTATAAATCAATGAATTGTTCCCTTTATTTCTGCTTTCTCAGCCCTTTATTTTGCATTTGACTACAGTACCTCCTCCATTTCTGTAAGCCAGGTAAGGGAATCGCCAGACATTGCCCAGACCCACAGCACAGCCGATCACTGAGAGCAAGTAGTCAGTCTTCGAGGACCAGTTGCCTCGCTCCACATTCTCGTCACTTTCACCCACATGTTCATTGCTGGCAGCCTGGGGGAAAGACAGGAAATGGCCGACTCAGAAGTTAGACTTTGTCAGACTAGAACTCAAGCAAAATGTAATTTTCACCCACTACAGAAAAATTGGGCAGGATTTTCATTGGGCCGTGGAGGCAGGATTGGAGGCATGTGGGGGGTTAAAATCTCGAAATATCGGGGGGCACGAACCCATCCCGCCCCCAATCTGCCTCCATGCCAGTTTCAAAGGAGGCGGGAAGGGTATTATATCCGGGATGTTACAGTCTGGCTAAACTTATTAAAAGCGCTATCTGGAGGACAGTAACATTCTTGGGTTGCTCCTTTCCTTTAGAGAGAGATAGCCCAGACCTTTAGACCCAGTTAAGCGTCTTTCGGATTCGGCTACCTCAAACTTTAGTTGAAAGTGAACATCTGAGAAATATGCCTGACCCGGGATAGCCCTAAAGGGGCTAGGACTAGTAATTATCCTTTCAGGTGTGCACAAGCTTCACAGAGTCTGCCATAATCATTTCATCCTGCGGCAGTCCAAGCTCCCCAAACGCTTTGGACCTGAAAGCAGACTTAAGGGGTGTCTGCTAGGAGACAAAGGATACCCACTTCAAACTTGGCTGATAATACCCTTGAGGAATCCAACCCATGAATTCCAAGAGCAGTACAAAGCAGCCATATGACCACCAGATGTGTGATCGAACAAGGTATCGGGAAGGTCAAGATGTGCTTCAGATGCCTGTACAGCTCTGGAGGCGCCCTCCAGTACACACCAGATAGGTATGTGACTTGGAGGGGAACTTGGAGGTGGTGGTGTTCCCATGTGCCTGCTGCCCTTATCCTTCTAGGTGGTAGAGGCCGTGGGTTTGGGAGGTGCTGCCGAAGAAGCCTTGGCGAGTTGCTGCAGTGCATCTTGTAGATGGTACACACTGCAGCCACGGTACGCCAGTGGTGGAGGAAGTGAATGTTTAAGGTGGTGGACGGGGTGTTATTCAAGTGGGCTGCTTTGTCCTGGATGTTGGCAAGCTTCTTGAGTGTTGTTGGAGCTGCACTCATCCACGCTTGTGGAGATTATTCCATCAAACTCCTGACTTGTGCCTTGTAGATGGTGGAAAGGCTTTGGGGAGTCAGGAGGTGAGACACTCACCGCAGAATACATAGCCTCTGACCTGTTCTTGTTGCCACAGTATTTATGTGATTGTCCAGTTAAATTTCTGGTCAATGGTGACTCCCAGGATGTTGATGCTGGGGGGATTCAGCGATGGTAATGATGTTAAATGTCAAGGGGCGGTGGTTAGACTCTTGCTTGTTGGAGATAGTCATTGTCTGGCACTTGTGTGGCGTGAATTTTACTTGCCTCTTAACAGCCCAAGCCGGAATATCATCCAGGTCTTGTTGCATGCGGGCATGGACTGCTTCCTTATCTGAGGAATTGCAAATCGAATTGAACACTGTGCAATTACCAGTGAACGTCCCCACTTCTGACCTTATGTTGGAGGGAAGGTCCTTGATGAATCAGCTGAAAATAGTTGGGCCTTGGACACTGCCCTGAGGAACTCCTGCAGTGAATGTAAGAATTAGGTGCAAGAGTAGGCCATATGGCAATTCACCTGCTTGAGCCTGCTTCGCCATTCAATAATTCATGGCTGATTTTTGACTTCAACTCCACTTTCCTGCCCGATCACCATATCCCTTGATTCCTCGTGAGTCCAAAAATCTATCGATCTCAGCCTTGAATATCCTCAACAATTCAGCATCCATGAACAGCCCTTTGGGGTATAGAGTTCCCAAGATTCACAACCCTCTGAGTGAAGAAATTCCTACTTATATCAGTCTTAAATGGCCTTATCATGAGATTAGACTCTAGTTCTATACACTCCAGCCAGGGGAAACAACCTCTCAGCATCTACCCTGTCAATCCCCCTCAGAATCTTACCAGTTTCAATGAGATCACCTCTCATTCTTCTAAACTCCAGAAAGTATAGGCCAAATCTACTCAATCTCTGCTCATAGGTCAACCCTTTCATCCGAGGAATCAATCTAGTGAACCTTTGTTGCACCGCCTATAAGGCAAGTATATCCATCCTCAGATAAGGAGACCAAAACTTTGCATAGTACTCCAGGTGTGGACTCACCAAAGCCCTGTACAATTGTAGCAAGACTTCCCTACTCTGTACTCCAACCCCTGGCAATAAAGGTCAACATGCCATATGCTTTCCTAATTGCTTGCTGTACCTGCATGCTAAATCTCTGTGTTTCCAGTACGTGGACACCTTAATCTCTCTGAACACCAACATTTAATAATTCCTCACCATTTACAAAATATTCTTTTTTTTCTATTCTTCCGACCAAAGTAAATAACCTCACATTTCCCCATATTATACTCCATCTGCCACCTTATTGCCCACTCACTTAACCTCTGCAGGCTCTTTGCAGTTAAAAGGAGCAGTCCCGAGCGGAAGGAGCCTGAGACTGGAAGGAGCGGACCTGAAGGGAGCACAGCAAGAGCGGAGCAGTTAAAAGGAGCGGCAGCAACTCAACAGAGGCAGTTTTTGAAAAAGTGATGTCAGATTTAAAAAAGTGATGTCGACATGAGGGTAGGAGCTGATTTGTGAGTAGCTGGTGAGTGTATTTCTTTTTAAGTTTATAAGATTATTTCTGCTAAGATAATTAATAACCTATTAAATAGAGGGAAACAGCTGATTGGTAAGTAGCTGGGGGAGTGTTTTTTGTTAAGTTTTAAGTTTATTTCTGCTGGGTTAGTTCTTAGTCTATTGAATAGAGGCATGGCAGGGCAGCTCAGTCCCATGGAGTGAACGTCCTGTGCCATGTGGGAAGTCCTGGATGCTTTGCGTAGCCTGGATGCCCACATGTGTGGGAAGTGTCGCCATATACAGCAACTCGAGCTCCGGGTTTCAGAGGTTGGAGTCACTGTGGTGCATCCACGAAGCTGACAGTTACATGGATAGCATGTTCCTAGAGCAAGTCGCTCCACAGCTTAAGAGTATGCAGGCAGCGAGGGAATGGGTGACCGCCAGACAGAAGAGGAGGACCAGGCAGGTAATGCAGGAGTCCCCGGAGTGCATCGCGCTCTCCAACCAGTATTCTGTCCTGAGTACTGGTGAGGGCAATGGTTTCTCTGGGGGGTGCAGCCAGAGTCAAGTCCACGGCATCACGGGTGGCTCAGCTGTACAGGGGGGGAGGAAAAAGAGTGGAAGAGCAATAGTGATAGGGGATTCATTGGTTAGGGGAACAGATAGGCGTTTCTGCGGCCGTAGACCTGACTCCAGGATGGTATGTTGCCTCCCTGGTGCCAGGGTCAAGGGTGTCGCTGAGCGGCTGCAGGACACTCTGAAGGGAAGGGTGAACAGTCAGAGGTCGTTGTCCATATTGGTACCAACGATATAGGCAGAAAGAGGGATGAGATCCTGCAGGCAGAGTTTAGGGAGCTAGGAGAGAGTTTAAAAAACAAGACCTCAAAGGTAGTAATCTCCAGATTACTCCCACTGCCACATGCTACTGAGTACAGGAACAGGAGGATAGAACGGATGAATGTGTGGCTGGAGAAATGGTGCCAGAGTGAGGGCTTCAGATTCATGAGGCATTGGGACCATTTCTGGGGAAGGTGTGTCCTGCACATGGCAGACGGGTTACACCTCAACAGAGCCAGAACCAGTATTCTCATGGAAAGGTTTGTTAGTGCTTTTGGGGAGGGTTTAAACTAGCTTGGTAGGTGGATGGGCACCAGCATATAGGAGTGGAAAAGAGGAATAAGGTGCATAAAAGAGTGAGTGTGTTGGATAGTACTAGAGAAGATAGAACTAGAGGCGGTAGTAGTACCATATTAGATAGGAGCAGACTAAGAATGACTACGAAAAATTCAAAAATGGGTTTAGAATGCATGTACGTAAATACACAAAGTTTGGTGAATAAGGTTGGTGAGCTACAAGCACAATTAGCTGTGTGGCAATATGATGTTGTGGCAATAATGGAAACGTGGCTTGAAAACGGTGAGGACTGGGCACTTAATAGTCAAGGGTACAAGGTGTTCAGAAAAGATAGGGAAGGGAAAAAGGGAGGTAGGGTGGCAGTGCTGATTAAGGAAGTCATTGTAGTGTTGGAAAGGGAGGATGTTCTTGAGGGGACTAGGACAGAATCCATTTGGTTAGAGTTGAGGAGCAAATAGAGTATTATCACGCTATTGGGAGTATTTTATAGGCCTCCAAATAGTGAGAGGGAGGTAGAGGAACAAATCTGCAGGGAAATCGTAGAGATATGCAAGAGCTATAGAGTGGTGATATTGGGGGACTTTAATTATCCAAATATCAATTGGAATAATGCTAGGGTAAAGGGAAAGGAGGGGGAAGAATTTCTGAAATGTGTTCAGGAGAATTTTCTTGACCAATATGTTCTTGGCCCAACTAGGAAGGAGGCATTGCTGCATCTGGTGCTGGGGAATGAGGTGGGCCAGGTCGATCAAGTGTCTGTGGGAGAATACTTGGGTATGAGTGATCATCGTATCATAAGATTTAGATTAGCAATGGAGAGGAGCGGGGAACAATCTAGAGTGGAACTTCTAAACTGGAATAGGGCTAACTTCAATGGAACCAAAGACTGACAGGAAAAGCTGTAACAGAACAATGGGTGATCTTTAAGGAGGAGATGTTCCAAGTACAGGCTAGGTACATTCCAACAAAAGGGAAGGGTAAGGGAACTAAAGCAAGGGCTCCTTGGATGATGAGGGAGATAGAAACGATGATGAAACAAAAAAAAGGGTGTATGATGCATGTCAGGTGAATTCTTCAAGGGAGAACCAGAGCAAATACAATAAGTTGAGAGGGGAAGTAAGATGAAAATAAGATTGGCAAAGAGAGAACATGAGAGTAGAATGGCAGTTAACATAAAAGGGATTGCAAAAATCTTATACTGGCATGTAAACAACAAGTGGGTAGTAAGAGGCGGGGTGGGGCCTATTAGAGACAAAGAAGGTGATGTATGCTTAGAGGCGCAGGGCAAGGCTAGAATACTCAATGAGTACTTTGTATCGGTGTTTACTAAGGAGGTGGATGCTAATAAAATAGCGGTAGAAGTGGAAAGTTAGAAGCAATGGAAGGGGTGAAAATTGATAGACAGGATGTACTAGAAAGGCTGGGTATGCTTAGAGTGGACAAGTCACCTGATCCAGATGGCTTGCATCACAGGTTACTAAGGGAATTGGGGGAGGAGATAGCAGAAGGGCTTGCCATAATTTTCCAATCTTCCCTCAATGCGGGGGAGGTACCTAAGGATTGGAAAGCGGCAAATGTGACACCATTGTTCAAGAAAGGGTGTAAGGACAATCCTTGTAACTACAGGCCAGTCAGTTTAACAACAGTTTTAGAAACAATAATGAAGGAAAAAATTAACAGGCACTTGGAGAGGTTTAAGCTAATTAAGAAGAGGCAACACGGATTTGTAAAAGGCAGATCGTGTTTGACTAATCTAATTCAATTTTTTGATGAAGTAACAGGGAGGATTGATGAAGGGAATGCAATGGATGTTGTTTACATGGATTTTTGGAAGGCATTTTACAAAGTACCACACAGAAGGCTGGTTACCAAAATTGGGGCTCAAGGAATAGGTGGGCCATTGGCAGCTTGGATAAGGAATTGGCTTATGGACAGAAAACAGGGAGTTTTGGTAAATGGCTGTTTTTCAGACTGGAGGATGGTAGACAGTAGTGTTCCCCAAGGGTCAGTACTGGGGCCACTGCTTTCTTCGATATATATATAAATGATCTGGATATTGGAATACAGAGTAGAATTTCTAAATTTGCCGATGATACCAAACTTGCGGGCATGGCAAACAATGATGATGATACCAATCGACTGCAACAGGACATAGACAGGCTAGCAGAATGGGCAGACAAGTGGCAGATGGAATTTAATACAGAGAAGTGTGAGGTGATGCATTTTGGCAGAAGGAACAAGGAAAGGCAATATACACTTAATGGTACCATTTTAAAGAGTGTGCAGGGACAGAGGGACCTGGGAGTTAATGTGCATAGGTCCCTGAAGATGGCAGGACATATTGAGAGAGTGGTTAACAAAGCATATGGGATCTTGGGCTTCATAAATACAGGTATTGAGTACTAAAGTAGAGAAGTTATGCTGAACCTTTATAAAGTGCTGGTTAGGCCACAACTGGAGTATTGCATCCAATTCTGGTCATCACAATTTAGGATGGATGTGAAGGCACGTGAGAGGGTGCAGAGATTTATCAGAATGATTCCGGGGATGGGGGATCTTAGCTGCAAGGACAGCTTGGAGAAGCTGGATTTGTTTTCATTAGAGCAAAGGCGGTTGAGGGGTGATTTGATAGAGGTGTACACGATTATGATGGAATAACAACAGAAAATGCTGGAAAATCTCAGCAGGCCAGGGCACCATCCGTGGAGAGAAAAACGGAGTTAACGTTTCAGGTCAAAGACCCTCCGTCAGAACTGGAAAAAAAGCAGGAATGGGATAGATTTTAAAGCAAGTGGGGGCTGGAAAAAGGGGGAGGGGATGAAAGAACAACAGGGAAGGTCAGTGATAGAATAGAAAGCAGGAGAGATTGAGAGACATTGAGAGACATTAAGAGATATTCAAGAAACAAAGGATGGCTCTAGATGAAGTGTGAATGGCTCTGGCAGAATGAAGGACAGCTGCCATGTGGGAGGGAAGAAAAAGCCCAGACGAAAGTGTGGATTAAAAAAGGGAGAAAGTGATAGGGGCCGAGGTTATGATCTGAAATTGTTGAACTCTATGTTGAGTCTTGAGGGCTGTAGAGTGCCTAATCGAAAGATGAGGTGCTGTTCCTCGAGCTTACGCTGAGCTTCCATGGAACAATGCAAGAGGCTGAGGATGGTGAAGTCTGAGTGGGAATGGGGCGGTGAATTAAAGTGACAGGCCACCGGGAGCTCGGGGTCCCCCTTACAGACTGAACGGAGGTGTTCCGGAAAGCAGTCACCCAATCTGCATTTGTTCCCCCTAATGTAGAGGAGACCACATCGTGAGCAGCGAATACAGTATACTAAATTGCAGGCTGTACAAGTAAATCATTGTTGCACCTGGAAGGGGTGTTTGGGGTCCTGGACAGTGGGAAGGGGGTAGGTATAAAGGCATGTGTTGCATCTCCTGCGCTTGCACGGGAAGGTGCCGGGCGAAGGGAAGGGGTGCTGGGGTGGTAGAGGAGTGGACTAGGGTGTCACGGAGGGAGCGGTCCCTATGGAATGCTGAAAGGGGAGGTGAGGGGAAGATGCGTTTGATGGTGGGATCACGCTGGAGGTGGCAGAAATGGCAAAGGATGATCCGTTGAATGTGGAGGCTGGTGGGGTGAAAGGTGAGGACAAAGGGAACTCTATCGTGGTTCCGGGTTTGGATAGGCTAGACGGGGAAAGGCTGTTCCCACAAGTTTATGGTACAAGGACTAGGGGACACAGTTTTTGGGCAAGAGGTACAGGGAGGATGTGAGGAAAACTTTTTTACACAGCGAGTGGTGATGACCTGGCATTCGCTGCCGACGGTACTGGTGGAAGCGGAGACACTCAATGTTTTCAAGGGGAAACTGGATAGGCACTTGAGGGAAATAAACTTGCAGGGCTATGGGGATAGAGCAGAGAAATGGGACTGACTGAATTGCTCTACAGAGAGCCGGCACGGACTCGATGGATCGAATGGCCTCCTTCTGTGCCGCTCTGACTCAGTGACGCTCTACGACTCCTCACAGCTTACTTTCCCACCTAGCTTTGTATCATCAGCAAACTTAGATACGTTACACTTGATCCTTTTATCTAAGTAAATAGCTGAGGCACAAGCTCTGATCCTTGCGGCACCTGACTAATTATAGCCTGCCATCCTGAAAATGACCCATTTATTCCTACTCTCTGTTTTCTGTCCATTAACCAATTCTCCATCCATGCTAATACAACCTTTTATGTGGCACCCTATTGAATGCCTTTTGGAAATCTAAATATACTACATCCGCTGGATCCCCTTTATCTTCCCTGCTAGTTGCAGCTTCAAAAAGTGTTAATAATATTTGTTAAACATGCTTTCCTTTTCATAAACCATTTTGACACTGCCTAATCATGTTATGATTTTCTAAATGCCCTGCTGCCACTTCCTTAACAATTATTTTCCCGACGACTGATGTCAGGCTAACTGGCCTGTAGTTCGTAGTTTTCTCTCTCCCTCCTTTCTTGAATAGTGGTGTTACATTTACTACCTTCCAAGCTGCTGGGACCTTTCAAGAGTCTAGGTAACTTTGGAAGTTCACAACCAATGCATCACTATCTCTGCAGCCATCTCTTTCAGAACCCTAGGATGTAGGCCATCAGGTCCAGAGGATTTGCTGGCTTTTAGTCCCATTAATTTCTCAAGTACTTTTTCTCTACTGATCTTAATTACTTGAAGTTCCTCATTCTCATGAGCCCCTTGGTTCCCCATTACTTTTGGTATGCTTTTTGTGTCTTCTACTGCGAAGACAGAAAGAACATTTTTCTTTAAAGTCTCTGTCTTATCCTTATTCCCCATTAAAATTTCGCCTGTCTCTACCTCCAAGGGACTGATGGTTACTTTAGCTATTCTCTTCCTTTTTAGATACTCATAGAAGCTCTTACAATCTCATTTTATATTTCTTGCTAGTTTGCTCTTTTTCTATTTTCTCCCTTTTTATCAATTTTTGGTCATCCTTAGCTGGTTTCTAAAGCTCTACCAATCCTGAGGTTTAGTATTATTTTTTGCCACATTATAAACATCTTCTTTTAATCTAATACTATCCTTGACTTCTTTATTTAGCCACGGATAGATCACTTTTCCCATGGAGTTTTTATTTCTCAATGGAATGTACAGTCGTTGAGAATTTTGGGATATTTATTTAAATGTTTGCCACTGCTCATCTACTGTCATGGCTTTTAATCTAATTTACCATTCTACCTTTACCAACTTGCCCCTCATACATAAGTAATTGGCTTTATTTAAGCTTAACACTCTAGTTTCGGATTTAAGTATTTCACTCTGAAACCCAATGTGAAATTCTATTGTATTATGATCACTCTTCCCCAGAGGATGCTTTATTATGAGATTACTAAGTAACCCTGCCTGTTCCCTGGTTGGTTCCATGACATATTGTTCTAGGAAACAATCCCAAATGAATTCCATGACCTCATCCTCCAGACTACCTTTGCCAATTTGATTTGCCCAGTCTATATGATGATTAAAGTCCCCCACAATTATTGCATTTCCTTTGTTACAAGCTCCTATTATTTGTTGATTAATACACTGTCCAATGGTATAGCTACTGTTAAGGGGCCTATAAACTACTCTCACCAGTGTTTCCTGCCCCTTGTTACTTCTTATCTCCACTCAGACTGATTTTACTTCTTGATCTTCTGAGCCAAGATCCTTTCTCACTATTGTCCTTACATCACCCTTTATTATCAGGGCTAACACCCCCAAGCCCCATCCATCCTTTTCCATTCCACCTGTCTTTTTGAAATTTCAAGTACCCTGGAATATTTAGTTCCCATCCTTGGTCGCCTTGCAACCACGTCTCTGTAATGGCTATTAGATCAAATCCATTTAGTTCTATTTGTGCCAATAATTTTTCTCTAATGTTATGAGTGCTTTGTGTGTTCAGATGAAGAGCCTTTGATTTTAACTTTTTACCATTATTCCCTGCTTTCACTTGATGCACTATTACCATTAAACTCTATGAGCTAAAAATTCGACATTGCTAAAAATCTGCCGGTGCCACCATGGGCCGCAGTTAACAGCCGTCAAAATTGATGGCGTTGGCAGGACCGGAAAATTCACGCTGATGGCTAATTAATATTAGCCCAAAGATAAACTTAATGTGCAATGCTGTTCTACTGGCGTTAGTCCCGGCAGGAGGCCCCAATATAGTTTGGCTGTAGCGTCATTTCAGCAACATCAACCTTCTCTTAAAGCAAGGCCGTCATTTTAGAAAGCAGTTCGGTCCCTTAAAGGGACCTTCTGAAATGAAAAAAATAAATGATGTAAGTTTTTAGCCCTTACAGATCAACTGCTTTCTGGAATTTTTTTTTTAAAGAATTCCCAAATGAGAATCTTTAACTCTTAAAGCTGAATTGCCTTCCACACCTAAAAAAATGGGAAAAGTGCTTCAGCGCTAACACAAATGGCTCAGCAAGCCAGGGAAGGGGCACCCAGGGTCTCGAACACAGCACTCCAGCTTGGTGCAGGGGGGGCAACACTGCAAGAGAGGTCCTCTACCATGTGGGACTGCATCACTGAGGCTGTGACTGCCAGCAGTGTTGCCCCCACCACCTGGCTCCAGTGCCCAAAGAGGCTTCATGACCACACACGACTGGTCAAGGCCAGTGAATGCATCTTCAAAAGCCATCTCCTACCAACTGTACCACTAGCCTTACACACTGCCCACTACTTGCACCCCCACCCCCCAAATCACTCACCTAACATCAATCTGTACCAAACACCTCCCATTCCTAGCTTCACTTCAGCTCCTTGAAGGAGATGGTGCTGGCTATTTTTGGCAGGGGCATGGTTGAGCCCTTGGCCAGCGGTGGGGCTGAAAGGATACAAGATGCTGGTATCCTCATACGTTATCCTCCTTCTCGCATGCACATCTTGCTTTCCTGCCCTCCCTCACCATATTCCACGTTTGTGTCTTCCTCATTTCACACACCCAATAAATGCAGCCTTCCCAGCCAGTGGTTGACCAAGAAAAGGGAGAGGTGAGTGAAGAAGAAGAAGAAGAAGAAGAAGAAGAAGAACTGTAATTCGATTACACACTCCCAGCCACCAGCTCCTCAAAGTTGACCTGCAAGGCCATTTGCAGTGTACCCCACTGAAGGTCAGCATACTTGCACCAGCCTTGCTGGAGCAACTGGGGTAGCACTTTGTGACATCAGTAGGATAGGCAAAGGCACACACGAGACAGTCACTAAGGGAATGCATAAAGGTGATTAATTGATTTTTTGATGTCATATTGGATGGAGAGATGTATAAAGTTGGATTGGTAAGTTTGCTTATTGGTGGCTTTTATTTCAGCATCGTGGCCAAGTGGATGCTGTGATGGTCAGTAACAGAGGGAAGGTAAGGTGTGGGACAAATGTTGAAAAGGGAATTGGGGTTGTGGTCAGCCTTGGCTCAGTGGGTAGCACCCTTGTCTCTGGGTCAAAAGGTTGTTGGTTCCGGTTCCAGTCCCACTCCAGAAACTTGAGTACAAAAATCTAGGCTGACACTCCAGTGTAGTACTGAGGGAGTGCTGCACTGTCAGAGGTGCCATCTTTTGGATGAGACATTAAACCAAGGCACCATCTGCTCTCTTAGGTGGACGTAAAAGATCCTATGGCACAATTTCGAAGAAGGGCAGGTGAGTTATCTCCAATGACCTAGCCAATATTTATTCCTCAAACACCATCACTAAAAACAGATCATCTGGTCATTATCACATGGCTGTTTGTGGGAGCTTGCTGTGTGCAAAATTGTCCACTGTGTTTTCTACATTACAACAGTGACTACACTTTAAAAAGTACGTCATTGGCTGTATATGCTTTGGAAAGTCCAGTGGTTGTGAAAGGTGCTATATAAATGCAAGTCTTTCTTTCTTTCACTGGTAGCACAGGCAGATGATGTCATCCTGGATATTCCAGCCGGAAAGGGGCTGCCTGGGTTGCATTCTTCCTTCTCTTCTGCTTGCCCCTCTTCTGCTTCCTCCTCTTCTACATCTTCCACTTCTGCTTCCTTCTCTTCTGATTCCTCCTCTTCTGCATTTTCCTCTTCTGTGTCTTCCTCTTCCCTCTGCGAGCAGATGCTGTAAATCTAAAATAAAAGCAGAAAATGATGGAAATACTCAGCAGGTTAGGCAGCATCTCGACCTGCGATGTGAACTCTGTTAATCTCTCCATGGATGCGGCCTGACCTGGTGAGTATTTCCAGCATTTTCTGTCTTCTCAGAGGCCTTCCTTTACCATCTGAGGCCTTTCAAGCAGCCAGTAGCACTCCCGGCACTCCCTGCAAACTTAAAAAACTTTTCACATGTATTGCACCAAGCCACTACTTCAATAAAATAAGAAAATCCAGTCCAAAAGCTTAAATGCAAACTTACCTGAAGGATGTGTGTGTCCCTTTAAGAAGTGCTGATAGTGTCCCTGTCAGTCTGGAATGCTCGCTTTTCAGAGTGAGATCAGGACCAAGTGCTAACCTCAGCGCAAAGGTCGAAGTTCATAGAGCATGATGTTCAGTCGCCGTTGCACGCCGACTGATGTCATGCTCTCGATATTTGCATCTCCGGGGCCAGCGCTGCTTTTGACAGTGCTAAGGCCCTCACCAAAATGGCAGCCACAGAGTCCAGCGCTAAGGAAGGTCGTTAGAGTGGTGGCCACCATTTTTCGCCAGGATAGCGGTGCTAACTCGTGGTGATATGGTAGGCAATTTCTGGGATTCTGTCCCTTCCTGTTACACTCTGCTTTTCTTTACCCAAATCGCTACACTGCTCCATTGCCTTGAATTTTCTCTTTAGATTTTTAAATTTCCCCTCACCTGACACCCACCACCTCTTTTTAGTTTAAAGCCCTATCTGCACCCCTAGATATTTGGTTCGCCAAGACACTGGTCCCAGCCCAGTTTAAGTGGAGCCTGTCCCAACAGAACAGCTCCCTCTTTCCCCATGCATCAAAAACCCTGTCTGCCACACCACTCTGCGCCACGCATTTAATTCTCTGATCTGCTTGTCCCGATACCAATTTGTGGGTCACTTAGGTAACAATCCAGAGATTATTACCTTTGAGGTTCTGTATTTTAATTTGAACCTTTGCTCCTCAAACTATGTCAGACTAGAACTCAGCAAAAAGTACAGTTTTCACCCACTACAGAAACACTGTGTTGTTCTCCATTTAGCAGCAATCGGTTGGTAGTTTGGAAACACCCTGAACCCCACAGAGAGCCTCTGCAATTCACAGCAACCAAAACCCCCAAATCATCAGCACATCTCAGGGTTTTACATGAGTTTACTGTCATGTTTGATCAAAAATACTCACCGTGTCCTCTGGAGAATGTGTTTGATGGTCATTCTGTGAGAACCCAAATAAAGCCAATTCTCTCTGGTCCATTTGTGGACAATGATGAACGATTCTTCCACTTGCTCAGGGGTTGGATGTAAACCTTGAGTTGGACACTTCTGTCCAAATGTCTGTGAACTTTGTCCTGCTCCGGGACTCTGGTTAAGGATGATTCAGCTCCACACCAGTCAATGATTCTTCCACAGTCAGAAGCCAGTCCCTTACGCTGTTTAAAAGGGGTGTAGCTCTGCTAACTCAGGGTCTGACAATACCCAAGCTCACACAGTATTTCTACTGTTAATTATTCAATTTCCAGACTGAACATTCCTATTGCAGGTTATTTTTATTTGTTTCAGAACACTCAGTGCCAAAGGGCAGTTATTCTGCATCTACAGGTTTGATGCCAGCAGCATTTTTAAAGGGGACAGCACCAAGTGCACCTGCACCAATCAGGAGCTCAGGCAGTGCAGAACTCTGCATGTGTTTGCTCAAAAATGGGACTGTCTGTTCTAATGACAGAAGCTTAAAGCAATCCACTGGTGCCTGAGTTCATTTTACACTTTAAATTATATTTTGAATATGTGGTTTTGCTCCAGTTATACTGAGACTGTCAGCTCCAGGTGGTCTCACACTCAATGTCAGTTCAGCTGCACCTGTGAAGTTTATGTTGTGTCACAGACACACAGGATGTGCAGTGTTGCTGCACTATTAGCACTAAAGGGGTTTTGGAACCAACTCTCCTTAAACACTGTCAAAGAGAAATTACTGTTGATAATACAGGTAGACTATCCTTTATCCGAACTTCCGAAAACCAAAAACCTCTAAAAACCGAAAGTTTTTTCGTTCAGCGTAAGTCGTGCACACGACATGACCAGAGTGGCGCACGACTTACGCTGAGCAGGGCAGAGGGTCACAGAGTTCCCTCCTGGGTAGGAGATTGCAGGCCGAGCCGGGCAGTGTGAAGGAGGTACCGGGAGAGTGAACCCAACAATACAGCAGCCGGTCCGATAGCTGCAGCGGCCCGTCCGATATTCTTTTCTCCCCTGACCCGACCCGACCCGACCCGCGGCCCGTCCGATATTCTTTTCTCCCCTGACCCGACCCGACCCGACCCGCGGCCCGTCCGATATTCTTTTCTCCCCCCCCACACCCGACCCGACCCGACCAGACCCCCGACCCATCCGATATTCTTTTCTCCTGACCCGACCCGAACCGCGCCCGTCCGATATTTTTTCTCCCCCCTGACCCCACCACCCCCCCGGAACCCTCCGACCCTGACCCCCCCCGACCCCGACCCCCCCCGGACCTCCCCGACTCCGACCCCCCCCGGACCACCCCAACCCCGACCTGAACCGCGGCCTGTCCGATATTCTTTTCTCCCCCCTCACCCGACCTGATTTGCGGGCCAGCTTAGTAGGAGTCAGCCGATATCCGGCTTTCCAGAGAAGCAGGAAGGGGAATGAGACACGGAACAGTCGCAAGAGGTCGCCTGAACTTTTAAAATTTATATTAAATCCAATTTTCCAGTCTTATAATAATACCTTCTGAAATCCAAAAAATTCCGAAAACCGAAACTCAGCTGGTCCCAAGGCTTTCGGATAAGGGATAGTGTACCTGTATTAGCCGACAGACGATCAACAAGTTCATATGAGGTTCCTTTATCTGCTCTATAATTTTTCCAATTGCCATTTAATTTTGTCTCGGATTAATGTCTCTAAAGGTTACCTACCACCGATGTTATGCTGGCTGGCCTATAGTTGCCCGATTTACCCCGCTCCCCTTTTTTTGAACAGGGGTCTAACGTTTGCAATTCTTCAGTCCTCTGGCAACAGCCCCATATCTAAGGAAGATTGAAAGATTGTGGCCAGAGCCTCCACAATTTCCACACTTGCTTCCCTCAGAAACCAAGGGTGCATTTCATCCGGACCGGGTAACGTTTCTACTTTGAGGACTTCCAACCTTTTAAGTACCTCCTCTTTATCTATTTTTATCCTATCCAATTTCTCTACTACCTTCTCCTTTACTGTGAAATTGGCAGCATCCTCTTCTCTACTGAGAACAGATGCAAATGACTCATTTAGTACCTCAGCCTTGCTCTCCGCCTTCACAAGATGATCTCCTTTCTGGTCCCATTCAGCCCCACCTTTCCTTTGACTACCCTTTTACTATTTATATGTTTATAAAAGACTTTTGGGTTCCCTCTTATCTTACCCGCTAATCTATTCTCATACAGTCTCTTTGCCCCTCTTATTTCCTTTTTCAGTTCTCCCCTGAACCTTGGTTCTCTACTGAATTATGAACCCAGCATTTATCATAAGCCTCCTTTCTCGGTCTCATTTTAATCTTTGTATCTTTAGTCATCCAGGGAGCTCTAGCTTTGGATGCACTTCCTTTCGCCCTTGTGGGAATGTTTCTAGTCTGTACCTGAACTATCTCCTCTTTGAAGGCACCCATGGCTGACATTATGAAAAAGGAAAGAGAGGCAAGCCAGCAAGGACCTCATCATGATAAATGTAATCAAGAGGTAGAACAGTTTAAACAACAACAAAAATCTCAAAGAGGAATGGTTCACGTCATAAGTCATTATGGTGTAATTGGGGGCGATGAGACTGGGGATCAAGGTACAGACTGGGATGAAAGGGCAGAGCAATACTGGGAAGGGGACGACGACCGAGATCATCATTGTCTGAGGGACCCGATACCCAGACTGGCCTCCACACATACACTCAAACGAGATGTGGGCGAGGGGGAGGCTGCAGGGAACGTGACACAGACCATAAAGATCCCCTCTACAGATACTCAATTACAGGAATTAGTGAAATCTATTCCTAAAATAAAAGTAAGGGAAGACCCAGGCACTTCAATAGCAACGATAGATCAAACTGCGGAATTGAATGACTGTGACGAGCGAGAGAAGCTGCGAATGATGCTATATGCCTGTAGCCCGAGGTATTCAAGTGTCTGTCAACAGGGATACGGGAAGGCAGGCAGGGGTGGGCAAATGCTGCCTCCACCATCTGGAAAGCAGTAGGGATAGGAGATAGTGCAGATCAGGCTGCTATGCAATCAATGATGAATTGTAAGCAAGACAATGAGGAGTCACCCCAGGCTTTTGCTGCGCATCTGTGGATTTATTATAAGCATGTGTTCACTCTTGGACCCGAGGGGCTGGATTTTCTCAAGGAAGACATGCTGGAAGCAGGTCTTCTGATTTCCGGGTTTCAGTCCCGCACCCAGCGACGTCTGACCAACCCATGCTATTTTCTGTTGATTGGCCTTGTTAAGCTCACCCTGTGGGCTTACCGGCCAATTAAGGGAAAGCAGGTGACAGATGATGTCAGCGTATAACACTTCATCTGTCAAAAAATTTTCGACAGATGAATTGTCAGCGTTTGATAGCTTTGAGAAGCTGCCAAACACTGACAATCTCTGTTCTAAGGTGAGCCCTTGCACACAGGCTAACCAAGACTTCTCTCCTCAGCAGAAAGCAGATGGCTGCTGCATCTCAGAATGCAGCAGCCATTCTGTCATCTCTGCCATTGAGATAAGGCACCTCCGGATCCTGAAAGGTTGAAGCCTGCAGAAAGAATCAAAGGTAAGGAAACTTTTTCCAACACTTTACACTCACCTCTCATACTTACCTGTCCATACTTGCACCCATCACTCACCTCTACAGCTGACATTCCGACCCCTCTCACCCCTGCAGGCCCACTGCTAGCCTTGCTAACCTCAGCGAGGTTCGCAGCCATCGGGAAGCCCACACTTGCAGGTGTAAAATGGGTAAAAGCCTCAAAACAGCCTGTTAACTAACTGTTAACAGGCAGTTAATTGGCTCTAATCCCCTTCCCGCCTCAAGGAGATGGGTCCCTGCGCGACTCGGGGACGTGCCTCCCAGGAAGATGGCGCGGAGGCGAGTTGGGATTTCTGCCATTTTCCCGGCAGTCCCACCTCCATACCCACCTCCCCAGGGCTGGGAAAATTCCCCCCGAGGTAGCAATCCATGACGAATTGGAGGAGGCTGAACTGCGAAGATGGCCGGGGGCAACAATGGGCGGATGCAGTGAGGTATACAAGGCAATTAGTGATGTATATAACCCCACCAATGAGCTGCTCACTGAGGCATGGGTTCTTGGCTGGATCGATAGGAAATATGAACAAAGTGGGGATAGAAAGGGGAAAGTCAATACGGTGCCAAGGACTGCAGACTGCCGGCAACCATGGAAAAATGAGGGGAACTTCAGAAGACAGGGAGGGGTAAGAGAATATCGGGGGTGTGCAGGGAAAGGACAAATGTCACGCTCCTGCCTCACTAGATCACCAGGAGGACAAGGAAGGGGAACAGCTAAGGAACCTGCCAAGCCCCCTGGGGATAATGAGCCCATTACATTCGTATTGTTGTGAAAGGAAATGCAGAAAATGCAGAACAAAGATAGTGAAGGAGGGGCTACACCAGCCCCGAGAGTCCCCCTGGCCCCACAGCAGGAGGGGCTACAACAGCACCGAGACGCCCCCCGATCCCACAGCAGGAGGGGCTACACCAGCACCAAGAGTCCCCCTGGCCCCACAGCAGGAGGGGCTACACCAGCACCGAGAGTCCCCCTGGCCCCACAGCAGGAGGGGCTACAACAGCACTGAGACTCACCCCGATCCCACAGCAGGAGGGGCTACACCAGCACCAAGAGTCCCCCTGGCCCCACAGCAGGAGGGGCTACACCAGCACCGAGAGTCCCCCTGGCCCCACAGCAGGAGGGGCTACACCAGCACCGAGAGCCCCCCTAGCCCCACAGCAGGAGGGGCTACACCAGCACTGAGACTCCCCCTGGCCCCACAGCAGGAGGAACTACACCAGCACCGAGAGTCCCCCTGGCCCCACAGCAGGAGGGACTACACCAGCACCGAGAGTCCCACTGGCTCCACAGCAGGAGGGGCTATACCAGTCCTGAGACTCGCCCTGGCCCCACAACAGGAGGGGTTACACCAGCACCGAGACTCCCCCTGGCCCCACAGCAGGAGGGGCTACACCAACCCCAAGACTCCCCCTGGTCCCACAGCAGGAGGGGCTACACCAGCACCGAGACTCCCCCTGATCCCACAGCAGGAGGGGCTACACCAGCACCAACAGCCCCATAGCAGGAGAGTGATTCTTATTCCTGCTGACGGGGACAGGCCTCGATAAGACTGGAGGGCTCCCTTGAAGAACTGCAGTATGAGGCGTGCAGATGACCCAATGTCAGTGTTCTGGTTAGAGGCCACCAGAATAGAATTTGAGTGGAGACAGGAGCATCCCATACATGCATCTGGGGACCGCCTCCTAGAGGGATGAAAATAACGGGAACTATTGATTGGTGGGTTTGCCGGTGGGGTTTTTGACAGAAACACCTCTGAAGATAGGCAATATTGAGAGTCAGGTTCAGGCAACAAGGACACGGGGTTACCCGGAAGATATGGACAGAATATTAAGCGTAGACTGGCTAGTGTAGCAGTAGACAAGGCTAACCACTGCTTGTGGAAGATGGGAGTACTCGGCATGAGATGTATGAGAATAGAGAGGAAAGAATGTATTCCTTTAGTAGAAGTTCACAAGAGATATAATTTAGAGACTCTATTAACCCATGAGGATCCCAAAATACAAACGATCCTCAGACAGATGGAATGTTGGGCAGCTCACAAGAATGACTGTGGGTAGAGTGAACCGAAAGTAACAGAACAGGGACATGACCTTCTGTGTCCTGCCTGACAATATTGATTCCTGAAAGAAGCAGAGGGACCGGTGGCTGAGATAAGAACATAAGAACATAAGAAATAGGAGCAGGAGTAGGCCAATCGGCCCCTTGAGCCTGCTCCGCCATTCAATAAGATCATGGCTGATCTGATCCTAACCGCCAATCTACTATCACAGAACCAACTCCTGAATCTAACAGAATTAGACACACGAAATAGGAGCAGGATCAGTCTACATGGCCCCTGGGCCCGCTCCACTACCCACAGGGCCATGACCGATCCGAACCTAGACTCATGTCAAAATTCCTGCCCGCTCCCCGTAACCCTTAATTCCCTTTACTTCTAGGAAACTGTCTATTTCTGTTTTAAATTTATGTAATGATGTAGCTTCTACAGCTTTTTGGGGCAGCATATTCCATGGACCTACCACCCTCTGAGTGAAGTAGTTCCTCCTCATCTCAGTTTTGAAAGAGCAGCCCCTTATTCTAAGACTATGCCCCCTAGTTCTAGTTTCACCCATCATCGGGAACATCCTCCCTGCATCCACCCGATCCAACCCCTTCACAATCTTAAATGTTTCAGTAAGATCGCCTCTCATTCTTCTGAACTCCAATGAGTAGAGTCCCAATCTACTCAACCTCTCCTCATATGTCTATCCCCTCATCCCCGGGATTAACCGAGTGAACCTTCTTTGTACTGACTCGAGAGCAAGTATGTCCTTTCTTAAGTATGGACACCAAAACTGTACGCAGTATTCCAGGTGCGGTCTCACCAATACCTTGTACAACTGAAGCAATACTTCCCTATTTTTATATTCTATCCCCCTAGCAATGAAAGCCAACATTCCATTGGCCTTCTTAATCACTTGCTGCACCTGCATACTAACCTTTTTAGTTTCGTGCACCAGGACCCCCAGATCCCTTTGTACTTCAGTACTTTCCAGTTTCTTGCCATTAAGATAATAACTTGCTCTACGATTTTTCCTGCCAAAGTGGCTGGTGGCTGAGATAATACAGTCCCTATTACAGAGCGACCAGTGGCTGAGATTATACAGTCCCTATTACAGGGCGACCAGTCCCTATTACAGAGCGACCAGTGGCTGAGATTATATAGTCCCTATTACAGAGGGACCAGTGGCTGAGATTATACAGTCCCTATTACAGAGGGGCCAGTGGCTGAGATTATACAGTCCCTACTACAGAGGGACCGGTGGCTGAGATTATACAGTCCCTATTACAGAGGAACCGATAGCTGAGATTATACAGTTTTTGAACCCAAAAGAACCAGCTTAATGTTTAAAGCCTCCTCAAAGGCCCGCAAACAAGCACTTTTGGCAGAAGCTCCCAATGGTGATTACTTCATCCTGGGGGCATGGCCAGTTTTGCGGGCGGGTCCTGCTTCTTGCTCAATGTTTTTTAAACTAGTGCAAAAGATCGCGGAAACTCCATTCGCGCTGATTGTAATTTGCGGTTAAAATTCCGTGGCCATTTGCATGGGTTATGCTAATTTCGGGCGAATTGTGTCAAGAAAAACCAATGCAACTGAGCGGATACTCTGCCCCAAGATGTTACAAAGGTTTAGTCGACCGAAGGCTATTATTCAGTATGTAGACAATATCTTAGTCCATATGGAAAATATAGCAGAGTGTTAAACATTTCGCAGTGAACCTTTAGCTCTATTATGGGAGGGCGGGATAAAATTAAACCCAAAGAAGGATTAATTTGCACAGCTCACAGTACAGTACCTAGGAGCGAGTGTAGAACATGGTTTACACAAGGTCAGTGACGATAAAAGCAAGGGTGTAGGTCAGAATTCGATTCCCAGAGATGTCTCCTCCCTTCGAGTATTTTCAGGACTGAAAGGATGCCACCGAGATTTTATGGAGAATTTTGCTGCCCATAAAGCGCCATTATACGTCCTCCTGCAAAGAGGGACAACAAGCGAATGGGGCCCTTGCCAGGAGCAGGCGGTGAACGATTTTAAACAGGCCGTGGCACAGGCACCAGAATGAAAGATTCCAGAGAACGGTAGATCCTTCTCCATGGAGTTTGGGCCATTGGATATGTCCTTGTCCTTGTCTGCCGTCCCCCTCCAAGAGCGCCAAGGAAAGCTAGTGCCCATGGCTTACGCCTCTCGAGTAGTGACACTGGTGGAGCAGACATATATTGCCCTCGAGAGACAATTGCTAGCAGTTAACTGGGGTCAGTGAAGTTCTCCCATATTACGGAACTGAATAAGATCTTCCTTTTGACGGCTCACACCCTTTCGGAGTTATTGTTAGCCGGGGTCCTCAAGGATGGGTCAGTTTTTAACAGCTGCGCAGCCATGTAGAGTGATTCCTGCGATGAGAGGGCTGTCCTGAGGAGAGATTGAGTAAAATGGGCCTATTCTCTGGTGTTTAGAAGAATGTGAGGTGATCTCATTTAAATGTATAAAATTCTTAGAGGGCTTGACATGGTAGACGCTGAAAGGCTGTTTCCCCTGGCTGGAGAATTTGGACTAGGAGTCATTGTCACAGGATAAGGGGTTGGCTATTTATGATTCAGATGGGGAGAAATTTCTTCACTCAAAGGATTGGGAATCTTTGGAATTCTCCACCCCAAAGGGCTGTGGAAACTCAGTCGTTGAGTATATTCAAGATTGAGATCAATAGATTTTTGGGAATCAATGGATATGGGGATAGGCGTGAAAGTGGAGTTGATGTAAAAGTTCAGCCATGATCTTGTTGAATGGTGAAGCAGGCTCGAAGGGCTCCATGGCCTACTCCTGCTCCTACTTCTTATATTCCTGTGTTCTTAAGGTGGACTTTAGGACTGCAGGAGAGAAATTTAGCAGCCTGGCCTGTTCACACTCCTTTGTATTTGGCGGCAGGGCTGTTGTTACCTGGGAAGCCACGAGTGCGCGATAACCATCCATGGACCCGGTGAGGGACGCTTTGTCCCAGGTCCTGTAGAGGATTCCACACATGTTTAAATGGATGGATCTAGTCACCTCACTCCAGGAGGATCGATAGTGAGGTTAGGGATTTATGTTCCCAAGTTTAAGATGGGAAATCAGTGCGGTTAAAGGGAGGTCGTTCCAACAACAGGCAGAGCTGGCAGCAACAGCTTATGTATTACAGATGTTGGAGGTTCAGGGCCCTCTCACCATATTCTCCAACAGTCACTTTACATGCTTGTCATTAACTGACTGCCTGCCGATTTTGAATAAAAGAGGATTCACCTCTGTTATGGCAAGATGTTGCCTTCAGCAGGGCTGATCCATTGGATTCTGGCAGAGGCTGAGAGGAGACAACCGTCCTTCGGAGGGGTCAAAATCCACGCCCATTCTAAAATCGCCCTTTGGGCCAGTGAGAATGGCAAGGCAGATCAGCTAACCAAAAAGTTCAAGATCAAGAAGTGTGGGAACCACCCGTAGCCTTGGATGGCCAGATAACTAAAGTCCAAAGTGAAACATTCCCTTTAGATTTTGCAAAGGTGCAGGGTGAGGACCCTTGGATTAAATCAATCCAGGCGGCCATCAAAGGTGAGGGCTCAAGGCCCAAAGAAAGGACAATTTTACAGTACAGGATAACTTGTTATTTTATCAGGGCAAATGGTAGTCTCACAGTCACTTCATAATGAGGTGGTCCATTGGGTCCACACCTCTAGTGGGCACCAGAAGGGTGACAGCCTGGCCCAAAGGCTAATGTAGCAGATGTGGTGGCCTTTTATGGATTAGACTGTAAATGCCATTATTAATGGCTGCCTCACGTGTGCCCAGTCCATGATCCCGGGTCCAGAGTTAAACAGCCCCCAGGCCATGTCCCAGAGCATCCAATGACCTGTGAAGAAATTTGCAGATTGATTACATTGGCCCATTTTAGAGGATTCAGAAGGATAACCAGTACGTCTTGATTCTAATGGATGTTTTTTTGTCTAAATGAGCCATCACTACACAAACTGCCAAGGTACTTATTGAGCATGTTTTCACTCGCTGGGGACTGCCAAAGGCAATTGAATCCAATCAATGGACTCACTTCACTGGTCAGGTCATGAAGGAGACATTAAAGCTCCTAGGAATCAGGCAGAAAATTCACATGCCATATAACATGCGAGTCAGCAGAGAGTGCTGTGAGTTTGGGTAAGTGTGAGAGTTCTTTAATTGTTATTTCTCTTTAAATCATTCTTGATAAGATTACTTAAGCAGTTTAAGTAAAGGGGAAAAGTTAAATATTTGGGATTCTGTTGGTTTAAGAAGAGTAAAACAAGGTTACACTGCAGTAGGAGTAAATTGGCACAGAAGGCAGTGGAAACCAGTTTTCGAACCAATCAGCAGGGTGACTCATTTGGCTGTAAACAAACAAACAGTATAAAAAGACCAGTCCTAGTGCGAGCAAGCACTGAGTGTGAGTCAGCAGAGAGTGCTGTGAGTTTGGGTAAGTGTGAGAGTTCTTTAATTGTTATTTCTCTTTAAATCATTCTTGATAAGATTACTTAAGCAGTTTAAGTAAAGGGGAAAAGTTAAATATTTGGGATTCTGTTGGTTTAAGAAGAGTAAAACAAGGTTACACTGCAGTAGGAGTAAATTGGCACAGAAGGCAGTGGAAACCAGTTTTCGAACCAATCAGCAGGGTGACTCATTTGGCTGTAAACAAACAAACAGTATAAAAAGACCAGTCCTAGTGCGAGCAAGCACTGAGTGTGAGTCAGCAGAGAGTGCTGTGAGTTTGGGTAAGTGTGAGAGTTCTTTAATTGTTATTTCTCTTTAAATCATTCTTGATAAGATTACTTAAGCAGTTTAAGTAAAGGGGAAAAGTTAAATATTTGGGATTCTGTTGGTTTAAGAAGAGTAAAACAAGGTTACACTGCAGCAGGAGTAAATTGGCACAGCAGGCAGTGGAAACCAGTTTTCTAACCAATCAGCAGGGGTGACCCATTTGGCTGTAAACAAACAAACAGTATAAAAAGACCAGTCCTAGTGCGAGCAAGCACTGAGTGCGAGTCAGCAGAGAGTGCTGTGAGTTTGGGTAAGTGTGAGAGTTCTTTAATTGTTATTTCTCTTTAAATCATTCTTGATAAGATTACTTAAGCAGTTTAAGTAAAAGGGAAAATTTAAATATTTGGGATTCTGTTGGTTTAAGAAGAGTAAAACAAGGTTACACTGCAGTAGGAGTAAATTGGCACAGCAGGCAGTGGAAACCAGTTTTCTAACCAATCAGCAGGGGTGACTCATTTGGCTGTAAACAAACAAACAGTATAAAAAGACCAGTCCTAGTGCGAGTCAGCAGAGAGTGCTGTGAGTTTGGGTAAGTGTGAGTTAGGATAAGTGGGGTGTTAGGTGCTCTTTTCAAACTTTAACTCTGTGGGTTGTAGTTAATAAGGCCTTTCTGGTGCAGAGTGACTGTTGGTAAACCATTTAATTGGTGTAATTAGAGGGATTGATTTAATTTAAATCCAATTAATTAAAGGGGATACTAGCATCTAAAATCGGGCAGAGGGTGTCCAAAACTAACAATAAAAAATTTAATTAATTACATAGAATGGAGCAGGTGATGTGTTACTGTGGCGATATGTGGGAGCTGGTGGACCCCATTGAGGCTCACGGTGATTACGTCTGTGACAAGTGTCTGCTGCTCCGTGTTGATGAGCTGGAGTCTGAGCTTCAGACACTGCGACACATCAGGGAGGGGGAGAAGAACCTGGACTCTGTGTATCAGGAGGTGGTCACACCTATGAAGTTAAGTGATGGGCCTTCAATAACTACAAACCTAGAAGTTATAGACTTAAACAAGTTGGCTTTTAATCACTAAGATCAGAGCTAACATCTCAGCACGCCGACTGGTTCACAGGAATGAGTCATACAGATCCTGGGATCTTTATGTAAGAGAAGTCAGGGTCGGAGCCAAGAGCCAAGACCTGGAACCTCCCAGGTTAGTCGGGAAAGAGGAAGTGAAACTATACACAGTGGGGGAGGGTAATATACATGAGTGCAAAACGAATACAGGATCAAGACAAACAGATTTCATTACATTCACCCCTTCTATAGATTTAGTCCATCGGGGTGATGTTTCTTAAAAGTTGGTATAAGTGAGTCTGTCAGGAGGTTTTGCAGTTCTCGTGATCGGCGCAAAGCCGGTTGGGGTGCCTCTAGGGGAGTGGATTCTGGTTCCTCTGCTGTCCGGGCCTCCGCAGTGTCTTCCAGGTTATCTGCAGTGTCCTCCAGATTAAAGTTGGGTATTGATACCTCTGGGCGACCTGTCTCTTTGTAGTGTAGGTCTTCATCGGGTAGTCTCCCATCGTTCTCTCCGCTCCCCGAGGGAGCGAGGTCTTTTATGGAAACAGTGTCCTGTCGCCCGTCAGAGTATTCAATATAGGCGTACTGAGGGTTTGCATGGAGGAGCTGTACCTTTTCCACAAGGGGGTCCGTTTTATGGCCTCTCACGTGCTTCCGCAATAGTGCTGTCCCCGGAGACGTCAGCCACACGGGTAGAGATATGCCCGAGGTGGATTTCTGGGGGAAAATGAACATCTTTTCGTGAGGTGTAGCGTTAGTGGCTGTACATAACAGAAACCTTATGGAGTGGAGCACGTCTGGGAGGACTTCCTGCCAGCGGGAGGTCGGAAGGCCTTTTGACTTTAAGGCTAACGTGACAGCCTTCCAAACAGTAGCATTCTCCCTTTCCACTTGCCCATTACCCCGGGGGTTGTAGCTAGTGGTTCTGCTAGTGGCTATCCCCTTCGAGAGCAAAAACTGGCGCAGCTCGTCACTCATGAATGACATCCCCCTATCGCTGTGTATGTAGTTCGGCATGCCAAACATGCAGAATAGGTTACAGAGACACTTGATGACCGTGACACTGGTCATGTCTGGGCAGGGAATGGCGAAGGGGAAGCGGGAATATTCATCAATGATATTGAGGAAGTATATGTTATGGTCGGCAGAGGGAAGGGGTCCCTTGAAGTCCAGACTTAGGCGCTCGAATGGCCGTGTGGCTTTGATAAGGTGTGCACGGTCAGGCCTGTAGAAACGAGGCTTGCATTCCGCACAGATGCGGCAGGCTCTGGTCATTGCCCTGACCTCCTCGATGGAGTGGGGCAGATTGCGGGACTTTATAAAATGGTACAGTCGGTGATGCGCTATCAATTACTCATAAAAGACTGAGAGTTAGAAGAGTAACCAAAGGCTTTTATTAACAACAGAATGGAGGTCTGCCTCGAGTGGTCGACCGGTCCAGGATACAAGGGCTGGGGAGCAGTCACCTTTATACTAGGACCTGTGGGAGGAGTCAGCCGAGGCATGTCCAGGCATGTACACAGTGGAATACAAACAGGACAAACAGGAATACAAACAGTGGTTTACCACATTCACCCCTTGTTTAAAATTGAGTCCGGCGGGGTGAAGTGTATTAAAAGTTAGTGTATTGGAGTCTCTCCGGAGGTCTTGTCTGCCGCTGTGATCGGCGTGGCGACGGCAGGGGTAGTGAAGCTTCCGGCGTCGAGTCCAGCGTAGGCTGTGGCACAGGCGTGTCGTCCTCGTAGATGTCGAGCGGGTCGCGGGGCCCAGGCCTGCCGTCTGCTGGGGCTGGATATCGGATCGTGGGGGGGGGTGGTAGTGGGTAGTGGGTTACTGCGGCCCCCGAGGGTGCAAGGTCTCTTATGGAGGCTGTGTCCTCCCGCCCGTCCGGGTATGCAATGTAAGCATACTGGGAGTTGGCGTGGAGGAGGTCGACCCTCTCAACCAGGGGATCCGTTTTATGGGTCCTCACGTGCCTTCTCAGTAGGACCGGCCCTGGGGACGTCAGCCATGGCGGTAGCGATGTCCCCGATGTGGACTTCCTTGGGAAGACAAACATTTTCTCATGAGGGGTGGCGTTAGTGGCAGTGCAGAGCAGTGACCGAATAGAGTGGAGCGCATCGGGGAGCACATCCTGCCAGCGGGAGGTTGGAAGGCCCCTAGACTTTAAGGCTAGCAGGACGGCCTTCCAAACTGTCGCATTTTCTCTTTCCACCTGTCCGTTCCCCCGGGGGTTGTAACTGGTGGTCCTGCTTGTGGCAATACCCCTAGTTAGCAGGTACTGACGGAGTTCGTCGCTCATAAACGATGAGCCCCGGTCGCTATGGATATAGCTGGGGAAGCCGAACAGGGTGAAGAGGTTGTTCAGACATTTAATGACCGTGGCACTGGTCATGTCCGGGCAGGGGAAGGCGAACGGGAAATGGGAGTACTCATCAATAATGTTGAGGAAGTACACATTGCGGTCGGAGGAGGGGAGAGGCCCTTTAAAATCAACGCTCAGGCGCTCAAAGGGGCGAGTGGCTTTTATCAGGTGGGCCCTGTCTGGTCTATAAAAGTGCGGTTTGCACTCAGCGCAGACTTGGCAGTTCCTGGTCATGGTCCTGACCTCCTCAATAGAGTAAGGCAGGTTGCGGGCCTTGATGAGGCAGAAGAACCTGGTGACCCCCGGGTGGCAGAGGTCATTGTGGAGGGCCCGTAGTCTATCGATCTGCGCGCTGGCACAGGTGCCACGCGATAGCGCATCCGGGGGTTCATTTAGCTTCCCGGGCCGGTACAAGATCTCGTAGTTGTAGGTG
Source organism: Somniosus microcephalus (assembly GCF_052327205.1). NCBI lineage: Eukaryota > Metazoa > Chordata > Chondrichthyes > Squaliformes > Somniosidae > Somniosus > Somniosus microcephalus. The sequence continues at coordinate 335,369,968 of NC_140987.1, read as the reverse complement.
GAAAGTTCGATTCTCCACCTCAAGATCTTGTCATTTTTGATTTTGCCCCTCTGCTTGTTGTTAAACATAAAAGCAACTGAACGCTGGTCAGTGAGCAGGGTAAATCGTTTTCCGGCCAGGTAGTGCCTCCAATGACGCACAGCCTCCACAATCGCCTGGGCCTCCTTCTCAACAGCGGAGTGTCTGGTCTCCGGGCCTTGGAGGGTTCGTGAAAAGAAGGCCACGGGTCTCCCCGCCTGATTGAGGGTAGCGGCCAGGGCAAAGTCGGACGCGTCGCTTTCCACCTGGAAGGGGATGGATTCGTCCACTGCGTGCATGGTGGCTTTGGCAATGTCCTCCTTGATACGGTGGAAGGCTAAGCGGGCCTCTGCCGTCAAGGGAAAAGAGGTGGACTTGATCAGCGGACGGGCCTTGTCCGCATAGTAGGGGACCCACTGGGCGTAATAGGAGAAAAACCCTAGGCACCTCTTCAGGGCCTTGAGGCAGTGGGGCAGTGGAAGTTCCATAAGGGGACGCATCCGGTCGGGGTCGGGGCCGATGACTCCGTGTTCCACAACACAGCCAAGGATGGCGAGGCGGTTTGTGCGGAATATGCACTTCTTCTTGTTATATGTCAGGTTTAGGAGTTGGGCGGTGCGGAGGAATTTTTCGAGGTTTGCGTCATGGTCCTGCAAGTCACGGCCGCAGATGGTCACATTGTCCAGATATGGTAAAGTGGCCTGCAACGCATTTTGATCTACCATCCGGTCCATCTCCCTTTGGAAGACGGAGACCCCGTTGGTGACGCCAAAGGGAACCCTAAGGAAGTGATAGAGGTGGCCGTTTGCCTCAAAGGCAGTGTACTGGCGGTCCTCAGGGCGGATGGGGAGCTGGTGGTACGCTGATTTCAGGTCAATGGTCGAGAAGACGCGGTACTGCGTGATCTGGTTGACCATATCAGCTATACGGGGGAGTGGGTAGGCGTCCAGCAGGGTGTAGCGATTTATTGTCTGGCTGTAGTCGATGACCAGGTGCTGCTTCTCGCCGGTCTTAACGACCACAACCTGGGCTCGCCAGGGGCTGGTGCTGCCCTCAATAATCCCTTCTTTCAGGAGCCGCTCCACTTCGGTTTTAATGAAAACCCTGTCCCCGGCACTGTATCGCCTGCTCTTTGTGGCGATGGGCTTACAGTCGGGGGTGAGGTTAGCAAACAGTTGGGGGGGGGGTGACTCTGAGTGTGGAGAGGTTGCACCTGGTGCGCGGCGGGCAGTTTGGAAGCTGCTGGCTGCGGACTGTGAGTGGGGGTAGGGGTCCACCGTACGCCACCTTAACACTTTTAAGGTGGCACTGAAAATCTAACCCCAGCAGGACGGCAGCGCAGAGGTCAGGCAGGACCAGAAGTTTAAAATGATCGTACACGGTCCCGTCTACTACGAGTGTCACCACGCAGTAGCCGCCGATGTCCGCCGACTGGGACTCGGAGGCCATAGAAATCCGCTGTTGCGCAGGCAGGACTGGGAGAGAGCAACGCCGCACCGTGTCGGGGTGGATGAAGCTCTCCGTGCTCCCAGAGTCAAAAAGGCAGATTGTATCGTGACCATTTACCTTAATGTCCATTGTGGAACTGGCCAGTTGGTGCGGTCTCGCTTGGTCCAGTGTAACGGATGCCAGCGTAGGGGTCGGTGTGTCGCTGCGGGTATCAGATGAGGCGGTGTCGGGGGCCTGCTGCGTCCTGGCTGTCGTCCAAGATGGCGGCGTCCATGATCCCCATGTGGCTGGAGGCGTCCAAAATGGCTGCTGTACCAGTGATTCGCACATGGCCGGGGAGGTCCAAGATGGTGGCCCGCATGGCCCACATGCGGCGCTGCTGGGGTTCGGGGTGGCTTTGGCCCTGCAGACGCTAGCGTAGTGTCCCTTCTTCCCGCAGCCCGAGCAGATCGCGTTTTTCGCCGGGCAGCGCGCTCTGGGGTGTTTTGCCTGGCCACAGAAGTAGCATTTCTGGCCTTGGGGCACTGCTGTCTGGCCTTGGGACACTGCTGCGGTAGTTGGGCCGTTGTTGGGGTGTGCCTGGGGTGGCACGGCGCTATGAGGCGGTCCTACCGTGTCCCAGGCTGTCATTCCCCGCGGCGTCCACGGTGCAGAGGAGTAGGCATCCATGCCCTGGTAGGCTGCATCCAACGATAGTGCGAGTTCAGAGGCCTTGTTGAGGTCGAGGTTACTCTGCTCCAACAGTCGCTGTCGGGTGTAATTGGATCTGTGGCCCGCTACAAAAGCGTCCCGGATAAGTTCCTCTGTGTACACGGCGGCCTTTACATCCTTACAACCACAGGCCCGGCCAAGCACAGACAGTGCCTGAAGGTATTCCACGGTCGATTCCCCAGGTTGTTGTTTACGACTCCCCAGAAGGTGCCTGGCGTACACTTCGTTCACTGGGCGCATGTACTGGTCCTTGAGGAGCTTGATAGCGTCCGCGTACGAGGTCGCATCTTGGATGACCGAGTACACTCGGTGGTTCACTTTGGAGGTCAGGACATCCAGCTTGTCCTCGTCCGATTTGATTGCTTCGGAGGCGGTCAGGAATTTTTCGAAACACTTAAGCCAGTGAGTAAACTTGGTGGATGAGTCCGCCTCCCGATGATCTAAGTCCAGGCATGCTGGTGTGAGGATCTTCTCCATTATAAAAATGTTGTTAATAAAATTGATGCGCTATCAATTACTCATAAAAGACTGAGAGTTAGAAGAGTAACCAAAGGCTTTTATTAACAACAGAATGGAGGTCTGCCTCGAGTGGTCGACCGGTCCAGGATACAAGGGCTGGGGAGCAGTCACCTTTATACTAGGACCTGTGGGAGGAGTCAGCCGAGGCATGTCCAGGCATGTACACAGTGGAATACAAACAGGACAAACAGGAATACAAACAGTGGTTTACCACAGTCGGGTGACCCCTGGGTGACAGAGGTCGTTGTGGAGACCCTGTAATTTGTCCGTATGAATGCTGGCACACATTCCCCGCGATAGGGCGTCTGGGGGTTCATTAAGGGCTCCCGGCCTGTACATAATATCATAGTCGAACGTGGATAGTTCGATCCTCCACCTGAGTATTTTGTCATTCTTGATTTTCCCCCTTTGTTTGTTATTAAACATGAAAGCCACCGACCGCTGGTTGGTGAGCAGGGTGAAACGTTTGCCGGCTAGGTAGTGTCTCCAGTGCTGCACTGCCTCCACTATAGCCTGTGCCTCCTTCTAGACAGAAGAGTGCCTGATTTCAGGTCCCTGAAGGGTTCGGGAGAAGAAGGCCACAGGTCTCCCAGCCTGATTGAGGGTCGCAGCTAAGGCAAAATCTGACGCATCGCTTTCGACTTGAAAGGGAATGCATTCGTCCACTGCACACACTGCAGCCCTTTCAATATCCTGTTTAATACTGGTGAAAGCCTCCCGAGCTTCAGCTGATAGTGGGAAGGGCGTTGATTTAATGAGGGGCCGGGCCTTATCAGAGTAATTGGGCACCCATTGGGCATAATACGAAAAAAATCCCAGGCACCTTTTTAAAGCTTTGGGATTGTGTGGCAGGGGCAGTTCCTTTAGGGGGCGTAATCGGTCAGGGTCCGGTCCAATTACCCCATCTTCCACCACACAGCCGAGGATACAGAGACGGGTTGTGTTGAAGACACATTTGTCTTCGTTGTAGGTTAGATTCAGCTTTAGGGCAGTTTAGCTTTAGGTTAGATCGTGGTCTTGCTGGTTGTGCCCGCAGATAGTGACATTGTCCAGATAGGGGTAGGTAGCTTGTAGTTTATTCTCGTCAACCATGCGGTCCATCTCACGTTGGAAGACCGAGACCCCATTTGTTACCCCGAAGGGCACTCTGAGAAAATGGTAGAGGCGCCCGTTCGCCTCGAAGGCGGTGTATGGGCGGTCCTCCGTTCTAATGGGGAGCTGGTGATACGCGGATTTGAGGTCGATAGTCGAGAAGACTCGGTATTGCGCAATCTGGTTGACCATTTCTGATATGCGGGGTAAAGTGTAGGCGTCCAGCTGGGTATAAATATTAACAGTCTGGCTGTAGTCAATTACCATCCATTTCTTTTCGCTATTTTTAACTATGACTACTTGGGTATGCCACGGGCTGGTACTGCATTCAATAATGCCTTCCCGCAGGAGTCTGTCCACTTCCGCCTTGATAAAGTGTCTGTCTTTCAGACTGTACCGTCTACTTTTGGTCGCTATGGGCCTACAGTTTGGAGCGAGATTAGCGAATAAAGAGGGCGGGCTGATTTTTAAGGTTGATAGGCCACAGACTGTGAGTGGCGGCTGGGACCCGCCATATGCTAGCGTGACACTTTCGTGGTGGCACTGGCAGTCCAGGCCCAAGATTACATTAACACAGAGTTCTGGCATCACGAGGAGTTTAAAATCCTTGTAGTCCGTGCCTTTTACAGTCAGTGTTACCACACAGTAGCCCAAAATGTCTGAAGTGTGGGGCTTAGCAGCCATAGCAATTCTGCTCCGTGTAGGGGTTACCATTATTGAGTGCTGCCATACCAGGCTAGGGTGGATAAAACTCTCGGTACTCCCACAGTCAATTAAACATTTCGTTAAATTCCCGTTTACCTGTATGTCCATCATGGATTTTGTCAACGGGTGTGGCCTGGATTGATCCACCGTGATCGAAGCCACTGTTGGGCCCTGGGCGGCCGTTGAGTCGGGAAAAGATGGCGGATCCCAAGATGGCGGCCCGCACAGCACGCACGAGGCGGTGACGGAGTTGGAAATCGGATTCCCCCTGCAGACTTTGCTAAAATGCCCTTTTTTCTTACATTTGAAGCATGTAGCGTCCTTCGCTGGGCATCGTTGTCTGGGGTGCTTGGCCTGGTCGCAGAAGTAGCATTTCGGGCTTCGAGACATTGCCGCTGTAGTAGGACTCCTGGGTGAACTTCTGTGTGGGGACTCCGGCGGCGTAGAGCTGGTCTGAGACCTGGATGGGGAAGATGGCTGATTCCAAGATGGCGGCCCCCTCGGCGTGCACGAGGCGGTGAGGGCCGCATGGCCGGAAGAATAAGAGTCAGAGTTTCTCTGGGCCACGTCCAGCGATCGTGCAGTGGCCACTGCCTTTTTTAAGTCCAGGACCTCCTTCTCCAGCAGTCTCTGCCGGATATAATTCAATTTGAGGCCCGTGATGAAGGAATCGCGGACCAATTCATCAGAGTACACGTTAGCCGTCACGGCCTTGCAGTTACAGTCCCGGACCAGGTCCTTTAGGCCCTGTAAGAAATTGTCCATTGATTCCTCTGGTCGCTGCCTGCGTGTAGCCAGCAGATGTCTGGCGTACACTTCATTTACCGGCCTCTGGTATTGGGCCTTCAGGATAGTGATGGCCTCCGTGTAAGAGGTGGCGTCCTGGATGAATGAATAAATCCGATGACTTACGCGAGTAGTCAGTAGACTCAGTTTATCTACCTCGCTAGCGGATGAGGCCCCCGCGAAGAGTTCAAAGCATTTGAGCCAGTGTCCAAATTGATTTGATGCTTCAGCAGAATGTGGATACAAGTCCAGACGCTCTGGTTTTAGGAGTCGATCCATCCTAGTATTCTTTAGTGATTAAAATTGATGGGCCTTCAATAACCACAAAACTAGAAGTTATAGACTTAAACAAGTTGGCTTTTAATCACTAAGATCAGAGCTAACATCTCAACACGCCGACTGGTTCACAGGAATGAGTCATACAGATCCTGGGATCTTTATGTAAGAGAAGTCAGGGGTGGAGCCAAGAGCCAAGAGCTGGAACCTCCCAGGTTAGTCGGGAAAGAGGAAGTGAAACTATACACAGTGGGTGAGGGTAATATACATGAGTGCAAAACGAATACAGGATCAAGACAAACAGATTTCATTACATTAAGTAATTTAGATGTAGCCCATGGTCAGGGACAGGACGGTGTGACTATGAGTGAGGCAGGTATGGGGATCCAGGAGGTAGAGCTGGAGGAGCCGCAGCCCTTGCTCTTGTCCAACAGGTTCGAGGTTCTTACTCCCTGTGGGGACAGGAGCAGGGACCGCAGGGAGGATGAGCAACCTGGCCACAGCACCATGGAACGGGGGGCCATTCAAGAGGGGGGAGTAAATAGAAATGTTGTAGTGGTAGGGGATAGTATTATTAGGGGGATAGATAGAGTTTTCTGCAGCCGAGAGCGAGAGTCCCGAAGGCTGTGTTGCCTACCCAGTGCCAGGGTTAAGGACATCACCTCTGGGCTGGAAAGAATCTTGCAGTGGGAGGGGGTGGATCCAGTTGTCGTGGTCCATGTTGGTACAAACGACGTAGATAGGACTAGGAAGCCGGTTCTGTTAAAGGAGTATGAGCAGCTAGGGGTCAAATTAAAAAACAGAACCTCAAGGGTAATAATCATTGGATTATTACCTGAGCCACGAGCGAATTTGGCTAGGACAAATAAAATTAGAGAGTTAAATGCGTGGCTCAAAGACTGCTGTGGGAGAAATGGGTTTTGCTTCCTGGGACACTGGCACCAGTACTGGGGCAGGAGGGAGCTGTTCCGTTGGGACGGGCTTCACTTGGCCAGTGCTAGGACTAGAGTCCTGGTGGATCATATAACTAGGGCTGTAGAGAGGGCTTTAAACTAACTAGTGGGGGGGAGGTTCCGAGAGAGCAAATAATAAAAATGACAACAGAGAAGGCCATAGACTTAGGTAGCAGAGGGGAAATTAAAAACCAGAGCGTGTCAGGAAGGGGCAGAAGGTATGGAGTAAAAGGTAAAGTAATAAAAAGGGCAAAAGCAGGAACTAAGTGTCACAAAACATATTTGAAAGTTCTCTATCTGAATGCACGTAGCATTCGTACCAAAATAGACAAGTTGATGGCACAAATAACTACATATGGGTATGATCTTGTGGCCATTACAGAAACATGGCTGCAGGGTGACAATGCCTGGGAATTAAACATACCAGGTTATTTAATGATCAGGAAGGACAGGCGGGAAGGAAGGGGAGGTGGGGTGGCTATGTTAATAAAGGAACGAATCACTGTAATACAGAGAAATGATATTGGGTCAAAAGATCAGGATAATGAAACAGTTTGGGTGGAGATAAGGAATAATAAGGGGAAAAAAACACTAGTGGGCGTAGTCTATAGGCCTCTGAACAGTTGCAACTCTGTTGGACGGAGTATCAATCAGGAAATAGTTGAGGCTTGTAATAAGGGAACATCTAAAATTATGGGGGATTTTAACGGTCATATTAATTGGACAAATCAAATTGGGCAGGGCTGCCTTGAGGATGAGTTCATTGAGTGTATTAGGGATGGGTTTCTTGAGCAGTATGTAACTGAACCGAACAGGGGGCAAGCAACCGTGGATCTGGTCCTGTGTAACGAGACAGGATTAATTAAAAATGTCCTAGTAAAGGATCCCCTTGGAATGAGTGACCATAACATGGTTGAATTCCATATTCAATTAGAGTGTGAGAAGGTTGGATCTCAAACAAGCGTGCTAAGCTTGAATAAAGGAGACTATGAAGGTATGAGAGTGGAATTGAGTAGAGTGGATTGGGGAAATGGATTAAAGGGTAAGACAATACATGATCAGTGGTGTACATTTAAGGAGTTATTTTACAACTTCCAAAAAATATATATTCCACTGAGAAGAAAAGGGTGTAAAAGAAAAGACAGCCATCCGTGGCTCAGTAAAGAAATTAAGGATAGTATTCGACTAAAAACAAGGGCATATAAGGTAGCCAAATCTAGTGGGAGGGTAGAGGATTGGGAAAACTTTAAAAGACAGCAAAAAATAACAAAAAGATTGATTAAGAAAGGGAAGATAGATTATGAAAGTAAATTAGCAAAAAATATAAAAACAGATAGTAAGAGTTTTTATAGTTATATAAAAAGAAAAAGGGTGGCTAAAGTAAATGTTGGTCCCTTAGAGGATGAGACTGGGAAATTAATGGTGGGAAATATGGAGATGGCAAAAACACTGAATGAATATTTAGTATCAGTCTTTACAGTAGAGGACACTAAGAATATCCCAACACTGGACAAACAGGGGGGGCTATAGGGGGGGAGGAGCTAAACACGATCAAAATCACTAAGGAAGTGGTACTCGGTAAAATAATGGGACTCAAGGCGGATAAATCACCTGGACCTGATGGCTTACATCCTAGGGTCTTGAGGGAAGTGGCGGTAGAGATTGTGGATGCATTAGTAATAATTTTCCAAAACTCCCTGGACTCAGCAAAGGTCCCGGCAGACTGGAAAACTGCTAATGTAACACCCTTATTTAAAAAGGGCAGCAGACAGAAGGCTGGAAACTATAGACCGGTTAGCCTAACATCTGTGGTAGGTAAAATTTTGGACTCCATTATTAAGGAGACAGTAACAGGACATTTGGATAATCATAATTTAATAGGACAAAGTCAGCACGGTTTTATGAAGGGCAAGTCATGTTTGACAAATTTGCTGGAGCTCTTTGAGGAAGTAACATATAGGGTGGATAAAGGGGAACCAGTGGACGTAGTGTATTTAGACTTCCAAAAGGCATTTGACAAGGTGCCACACAAAAGATTATTGCTTAAGATAAAAAAAATCACGGGATTGGGGGTAATTTTCTGGCATGGATAGAGGATTGGCTATCTAACAGAAGGCAGAGAGTTGGGATAAATGGTTCATTCTCAGACTGGCAATCAGTAACTAGTGGTGTTCCGCAGCGGTCAGTGCTGGGTCCCCAACTCTTTACAATCTATATTAACAATTTGGAGGAGGGGACCAAGTGTAACATAGCAAAGTTTGCAGATGATACTAAGATGGGAGGGAAAGTAGTGAGTGAGGAGGACATAAAAAACCTGCAAGGGGACATAGACAGGCTAAGTAAGTGGGCAGAGATTTGGCAGATGGAATACAATACTGGAAAGTGTGAGGTTATGCACTTTGGCAGGAAAAATCGTAGAGCAAGTTATTATCTTAATGGCAAGAAACTGGAAAGTACTGAAGTACAAAGGGATCTGGGGGTCCTGGTGCATGAAACTCAAAAGGTTAGTATGCAGGTGCAGCAAGTGATTAAGAAGGCCAATGGAATGTTGGCTTTCATTGCTAGGGGGATAGAATATAAAAATAGGGAGGTATTGCTTCAGTTGTACAAGGTATTGGTGAGACCGCACGTGGAATACTGCATGCAGTTTTGGTGTCCATACTTAAGAAAAGACATACTTGCTCTCGAGTCAGTACAAAGAAGGTTCACTCGGTTAATCCCGGGGATGAGGGGATGGACATATGAGGAGAGGTTGAGTAGATTGGGACTCTGCTCATTGGAGTTCAGAAGAATGAGAGGCGATCTTATTGAAACATATAAGATTGTGAAGGGGTTGGATCGGGTGGATGCGGGGAGGATGTTCCCGATGATGGGTGAAACTAGAACTACGGGGCATAGTCTTAGAATAAGGGGCTGCTCTTTCAAAACTGAGATGAGGAGGAACTACTTCACTCAGAGGGTGGTATGTCCATGGAATATGCTGCCCCAAAAAGCTGTAGAAGCTACATCATTACATAAATTTAAAACAGAAATAGACAGTTTCCTAGAAATAAAGGGAATTAAGGGTTACGGGGAGCAGGCAGGAATTTGGACATGAGTCTAGGTTCGGTTCGGACATGGCCCTGTGGGTAGCGGAGCGGGCCCAGGGGCCGTGTAGCCTGATCCTGCTCCTATTTCGTGTGTCTAATTCTGTTAGATTCAAGAGATGGTTCTGTGATAGTAGATTGGCGGTTAGGATCAGATCAGCCATGATCTTATTGAATGGCGGAGCAGGCTCGAGGGGCCGATTGGCCTACTCCTGCTCCTATTTCTTATGTTCTTATGTTCTAACTCTCAGGCTGCTGGGATAGTCGAGCGTATGAACCGCACCCTTAAACAAAGAGTTATCAAGGCAGTGGGAGTGGCTGGTAAGAATTGGGATGTTTTATTGCAGGTCATAACGATTGCAATTCCAAGTACCCCTCCCTGGTGATGGGACATATTCTGTTCAACGTCATGATGGGACGCAGGATGTAGTTGCCAGAGCTTCGGCAAGGCAACTTAAAAATTCTCATCCTTTTTTTCAAATTCCTCCATGGCCTCACCCCTCCTTATCTCTGTAATCTCCTCCAGCCCTACAACCGTCAGAGATATCTGTGTTCCTCCAATTCTAGTCTCTTGAGCATCCCCGATTTTAATAACTCCACCATTGGTGGCCATGCTTTAGCTTCCATGCCCAGAGCTCTATAATTCCCTCCCTAAACCTCTCCGCCTCACTACCTTTCTTTTCTCCTTTAAGATACTCCTTAAAACCTACCTCTTTTACCAAGCTTTTGGTCATCTGCCCAAATGTCTCATTATGTGGTTCGGTGTCAAATTTTGTTTGATAACGCTCCTGTGAATCGCATTGCGACATTTCACTGCATTAAAGGTGCTATATAAATACAAGTTTTGTTGTTATTGTTGCGTGATACGCTGATAGTGAAACTAAACAAGCTCATATGAAAGTGATTAAAGAGATTCAAAGGACCTTTCTCAATAAGAGATAGATTGAGTTGTAATGTGCATAAGATTCAAACTGATCAATGAGATACATATTAACCAGATAGAAAAATGACAGGGAAAGGACTTTGGAAGGGTACATTCCATCATTCCTATAATCCTTTAATGTCTTATGGACGATGACAAGGAGCAAGTTTAGGGGGACGAATCCAAATGGACATTCCTTGGTTACGAGGTCAATGACCCCAGGCTTTTAAAGGCTTATTTACCATAGCCATATAAGAGTGAGGAGGACTTTGACTGCTCCCTACCTGAGGGAATAAGTGAATACGTGAAAACACCAAGAGAAAGACTTGGAGTTGGAAATTCCCTCTGTACATCTGTGTGGGAGATTGAAAGGGTTAATTTCCAAACAGGCTGCTGACTACCAGCTTAAGATAAAAAAGAGACAGTGAAGCACTGGTCTCTTGCATGTTGCTCGCTGCGAGCCAACTCCAAAAGAGCGAGTGAGAGAAACCTTGGGAGATAAGGCAGAGAGCCAGACTTGCATGTTTTTTCCATTAAAGAGATTGTTCTTCAATATAGATGACTTTATAATATTATAGCAGTACTTTAGGCAAGTGATTATGATATATATATATTTTATGCTTGTAACCTAAATAATTAATTATGTCAGAGATTAACCAAGAGCATATATTACCTTTTTCAGATACATTACCGTGGTTGAACCATGAACTTATTGCTAGCTGTCACGTTGGGCTGTGTCGTGTCCCTCGTTGAATCTAGATGCCTCTGGGGTGACTGGGACAGTGTCATCGTGAGTTATCTTACCAATGAGACCAGGCCAGGGTCAACACGGGATGTTTCTACATGCGTACCAGCAGGGAACGGGCTTCAATTGATGTATACGTGTATCGGTAAAGGGATCAAGTGGTGTTGGATGGGTGCAAACACCAGTAAAGACAGGGACGTTACGCTTTTTGGCAGACCCTATATGGGAAACACTAAGAGCAAATTTGCATTCCCTAATGGGACACGGGCAATGACTAGCTCTCTTAGTTTCCCTCAGGTCTGAAATGACATGCCGACAGCTATGGTGCGACCCCAGGATTTGAGACTATACTTGTACCTTTTCATCTTGGGCCTTCTGATTCAAGGTATTCAAGAATACACAGTTGTCAGGTGAACCGCCGATTTGGCCTTTATCGGATGCCCGGTTGCAGACAAAGGTCCCAGTAATGGTTTATTGGTTTTCAAAACACGTCAAACCTTATGTAATGATGTGAGATTTGAAATCTTCTCTGTTCTGTTGGAATTTTCAAAAATTGCTATTCGGCATGTGTAATAAAACTTATGAGAGGCTTTACCAACAGATATTGTCTGAAAAACTTCGACAATTTATGGAGAGCAACTCAGGTTGAGATATAGATGTAGATCTAAAGGGTAACACCACACACCCCATTAGACAGACAAAAACGGGATATAGCTGAATGGTTGGGTATTAGGGCTACAGCAGGATAGATATAGAAAGCATGTGGGAACATGATGAAGTCATGCAAAAACAATTATAAGGTATTATGAAAAGGGAGAATAGGATAGTGACAAGTTCGTTGGATGAACAGCAACAAGTTTTAGTGTCTTTGAAGGAAATGATTGACAAATTTCAGGAGATTCAGGAGAAAATTAATGAAGTAATAAGTGACACGGTGACATCTAAAGCTCAGATCTCTAAAGCTCAGATCTCCAAAGGGATCACGTGCAGCAGGTACGGCTTGTTTCTTCTGTCACAAGTACAAAAGCGATTGGAAGATATTGAGAATAATTGTATCCCTTCTTTTATAACTGACTAGCTGGACTGCCCGGAGGTGCGGAGGGTTTTTTGAGGGCTTGTTTTTATGAAAAGTAGAAATAATTTTTATATCTATATATATAAAGCGGCTCTTCTGTCTGTCTGTCTGTCTGTCCGCCTGGTCTCTATACGTTTGGAAGTTACAGAGCGTACCGACGCGCGCGTCGCCTCAAAACAAAGCTTGCGATTCCGGACCGGTCATAGGCCTATTTGCGTTTCGGCCGGACAAAAATCCCGCCCGCGGTATCCCAAAAACGTTCAGCGTTCCGCTCTCATTAGCGACCGTCTGACGTTGAGGTCTTCCTACAGTTGAGTGTCGAGTGACTCGACCATTGACCAATCCTACGCTTCGGTGACCTGACCGGTCGACCAATCGGTGCGTGTGTGGGCGGGCCTTATCCTTCTGAACCGAGGTGAGTGGCCACCATCTTGATTTTTCACGATTTTTTCCCCCACACTTTCTGTGTGTTAGGGAACTAAGGTAAATATTTGAATTATGTGTTAGGGAATTAATTAACAATTTATTTTCAGTTTTATATTGTGTTTAGCAACCCCCCCGCCTCCTCACCCTCGCGCAGGGGGGACTCGGTGCTGGTCTCTAGACCCGCTGCAGGCATGAAGCT